>NW_024721924.1:0-10611 GCF_018991925.1 Homarus americanus | reverse complement strand
GGGTATGAGGGCTGGCACCCTTAGTGCTATGGACCTGGGTGTGAGGGCCGGGCACCACTTAGGAACAGACCAGGGGTTTGAGGGTCGGGCAAACTCAGAAAAGGCGGCTAGGGATGTGAGGGTCGGGCACCCTTCAGCACCATGACCAGGTGAGTGCTGGTCACCCCTTCAGTGCCATGGACCCGGGGTGTGAGGGCCGGGCACCTTCAGTGTCACGAATCGGGGTGTGAGGGGTTGGCACCCCTTCTGTGACATGACCCGGTGTGAGGGTACGGCACCCCCTCTCTCCCTTGAGCATAAGGGACCTGTGTGAGATGTCCGGGCACCCCTCTGTGCACCATGAGCCTGGGTGTGGTGTTTGAAGGACCTGTGAGGGGCTGGGCACCCCTTCAGTGACACACCCGGTGGAGAGGGGTTGGCACCTCAGTGTATGGACCTGGGTGGAGGTCAAATTAGGTGACATGGTCTGGGCCACAACCTCTGCACCACACCCGGGTATGAGGGTCGGGCACCTCTTTAGTGCTATGACCTGGGGTGGTGCTGACACAACTTTAGAACATGACCAGGGGTTTGAGGGCTGCAAACCAAAGTGGCTAGGATGTGAGGTCGGCACCCTCAGCACCATGACCCGGGTAGTGGAGTGCCGGTCACCCCTTCAGTGCTATGACCTGTAGTAATTCTTCTCAGAAGGTCTCGAATCGGTGTGGAGGGCTGGCACCCCTTCTGAGCAAGACCTGGTGAGGGCTGGCACCCCTTTAGTGATATGACCTGGGTGAAGGCTGGCACCCTCCAAAACGGCGAGCCTGGGGTGTGATGGCTAGGAAACGCTTCATGCCATGACCTGTGGTGTGAGGCTGGCACCTTCAGTGACACACCTGGTGTGAGGCCGGGCACCCTTTCAGTAACACACCTGGGTGAGGGCTGGGCACCTTCACATGACCTGGGTGTGAAGGCTTCGGCACCTTCTCCAGCACCACACCTGGGTATGAGGCCGGGCACCTTTAAAAGGCACCCCAAAGTGAGGCTTAACACAAACTTGAAACATGAACAGGGGCTTGAGGGCCGGGCAAACCTTCAGTGCAATAGTGAGGGCTGGCACCCCTATTAGTGCCAGCAAGGACCAAAAGAGGCTGGGCACCACCTCCAGTGAGACATGACCTGGGGGTGTGAGTAGGGCACGGCTGACATGACCCTGGGTGTGATGTCCGGGCACCCTCCAGCACCATGGCCCGGGGTGTGGAAGGCTGGGCACCCCAGTGACATGACCCGGGGTGTGTGTGAGGGCTGGGCACCCTCCAGCACCATGGCCTGGGGTGTGTGGAGGTGGCCACACCTTCAGGACCTGGATGTGTCAGGCCAGCACCATGTCCAGGGGTGTGAGGGCGGGCACCTTCTGTGACATGACCCAGGTGTGAGGGCCAGGCACCCCTTTAGTGATATGACCTGGGGTGTGAAGGCCGGGCACCCCTCCAGCACCATGAGCCCGGGGTGTGATGGCCAGGAAACGCTTCAGTGCCATGACCCGTGGTGTGAGGGCCGGGCACCCCTTCAGTGACATGACCCGGGGTGTGAGGGCCGGGCACCCTTTCAGTAACATGACCCGGGGTGTGAGGGCCGGGCACCCTTTCAGTGACATGACCCGGGGTGTGAAGGCCGGGCACCTCTCCAGCACCATGACCCGGGGTATGAGGGCCGGGCACCTCTTTAGTGCTATGACCCGGGGTGTGAGGGCCGGACACAACTTTAGGAACATGACCAGGGGTTTGAGGGCCGGGCAAACCTTCAGTGCCATGGCCAGGGATGTGAGGGTCGGGCACCCCTTCAGCACCATGACCCGGGGTGTGAGTGCCGGTCACCCCTTCAGTGCCATGACCCGGGGTGTGAGGGCCGGGCACCCCTTCAGTGTCACGAATCGGGGTGTGAGGGCCGGGCACCTGTGACATGACCCGAGGTGTGAGGGCCTGGCACCCCTTTAGTGACATGACCTGGGGTGTGAAGGCCCGGCACCCCTCTAGCACCATGACCCGGGGTGTGATGGCTAGGCAACTCTTCAGTGCCATGACCCGGGGTGTGAGGGCCGGGCACCCCTTCAGTGACATGACCCGGGTGTGAGGCTGGGCACCCTTTTCAGTAACATGACCCGTGGTGTGAGGGCCGGGCACCCTTTCAGTGACATGACCCGGGAGGTGAGGGCCGGGCACCCCTCCAGCACCATGACCCGTGGTATGAGGGCCGGGCACCCCTTTAGTGCTATGACCCGGGGTGTGAGGGCCGGAGACCACTTTAGGTATATGACCAGGGCTTTGAGGGCCGGGCAAACCTTCAGTGCCATGGACAGGGGTGTGAGGGCCGGGCACCTCATTAGTGCCATGACCCGGGGTGTGAGGGCTGGGCACCACTTCAGTGACATGACCTGGGGTGTGAGGGCAGGGCACCGCTTTACTGACATGACCCGGGGTGTGATGTCCGGGCACCCCTCCAGCACCATGGCCCGGGGTGTGAAGGCCGGGCACACTTTCAGTGACATGACCCGGGGTGTGAGGGCCGGGCACCCCTCCAGCACCATGGCCTGGGGTGTGAGGGCCGCGCACCCCTTCAGTGTCATGACCCGGATGTGTCAGGGCCTGACACCCCTCCAGCACCATGGCCTGGGGTGTGAGGGCCGGCACCCCTCCAGCACCATGACCCGGTGTGTGAGGGCCCGGCACCCATTCAGTGCCATGACCAGGGGTGTGAAGGCCGGGCAAAGCTTCAGTGCCATGGCCAGGGGTGTGAGGGCCGGGCACCTCATCAGCGCCATGACCCGGGGTGTGAGGGCCGGGCACGCTCAGTGACATGACCGGGGTGTGAGGCCAGGCACCCTTCAGCACCAAGACCAGGGTGTCGCCCGTGCACCCCTTCAGTATTTATGACCAGGGTGTGAGGGCCAGGCACCCCTTTAGTGGCCTTGACCCGGGGTGTGAAGGCCCGGGCACCCCTCAGCACCATGACCCAGGTAGTGAGGCCAGGCACCCCTTCAGTGCAGAGGTGTGAGGGCCGTGCACCCTTTCAGTGCCATGTGAAACGGGGTGAGGGCCGGGCACCCCAGTGCTACCGAACCGGGGTGTGAGGCCGGGTACCCCTTCACATGACCTGGGGTGTGAGGTCAGGCACCCCTTCAGTGAAATGAATCGGGTGTGAGGGCTGGGCACCCCTTCCTTTCCTTGACCCAGGGTGTTAGGGCCGGACTCGATTTCAGTGCCAAGAATCAGATTGTGAGGGCCGGGCACCCCATCAACACACGGCCCCAGGGTGTGAGAACAGGAACCGCTTCAACCCCATGACACGGGGTGTGAGGCTGGGCTCCCCTTTGGGTCCATGACCCGAGGGGTGTGTCATGGCCGTGCACCTTCAGTGACATGACCCGAGGTGTGATTGCCAGGCACCCAGCAGTGATATGACCTTTGGTGTGAGAAGGCCGTGCACCCCTCAGCACCATGACCTGGGGTGTGAGGCCAAGGCACCTCTTCAGTGCCATGATCCGGGGGGTGAGGCCGGGCATCCCTTCAGTAAACAAGACCAGGGGTGTGAGGCTGGGCACCTTTCAGTGACATGACCCGGGGTGTGAGGGCCAGGCACCTCAACACCATGACCGGGGTGCTGAGGGCAGGGCTGCCTCAGTGACATGACCGAGAGTGTGAAGGCGGGCACCCCCTCCAGCACCATGACCCGGGGTAGCAGGCACCACTTTAGGAACATGACCAGGGGTTTGAGGGGCCAGGCAGGCCTTCAGTGCCATGGCCAGGGATGTGAGGTCGGGCACCTCATCAGTGCCAAGACCAGGGGTGTGAGGCTGGGCACCACTTCATTGACATGACCCGGGGTGTGAGCCGGGCACCCTTTCAGTGACATGACCCGGGGTGTGAGGGCCGGGCACCCCTTAGCACCATGACCCAGGAGTGTGAGTGCCGGTCACCCCTTCAGTGCCATGACCAGGGGTGTGAGGGCCGGGCACCCCTTCAGTGTCACGAATCAGGGTGTGAGGGCGGGCACCTGTAACATGACCCAGGGGTGTGAGGCCAGGCACTTTAGTGATATGACCTGGGGTGTGAAGGCCCGGGCACCTCCAGCACCATGAGCCCGGGGTGTGATGGCCAGAAGCGCTTCCAGTGCCATGACCCGTGGTGTGAGGGCCAGGCACCCTTCATTGACATAACCCCGGGTGTGAGGCCGGGCATCCTATCAGCATGACCCGGGGTGTGAAGGCCAGGCACCTCAACACCATGACGGGGTATGAGGGCCCGGGCACCTCTTTAGTGCTATGACCGGGGTGTGAGGGCCGGACACAACTTTGAGTACATGACCAGGGGTTTGAGGGCCGGAGCAGAGCCTTCAGTGCCATGGCCAGGGGTGTGAGGCCGGGCACCTCATTAGTGCCATGACCCGGGGTGAGGGCTGGGCACCACTTCAGTATTACACCAGGGTGTGAGGGCAGGAGGCACCGCTTTACTGACATGACCCGGGGTGTGATGTCCAGGCACCCCTCAGCACCATGGCCCCGGGGTGTAGAGGCCAGGCACCCTTTCAGTGACATGACCCGGGGTGAGGGCCGGGCACCCCTCCAGCACCATGGCCTGGGGTGTGAGGCCGGGCACCTTCAGTGTCATGACCCCGGATGTCAGGGCCTGACACCCCTCAGCACCATGGCCTGGGGTGTGAGGGCCAGCACCCCTCAGCACCATGACCCCGGTGTGTGAGGCCAGGCACCCATTCAGTGCCATGACCAGGGGTGTGAAGGCCGGACAAAGCTTCAGTGCCAGGCCAGGGGTGTGAGGGGCCAGGCATCAGCTGCGACCCGGTGTGAGGGCCGGGCACCCTTTCAGTGAGCATGACCCGGGGTGTGAGGGCCGGGCACCCCTTCAGCACCAAGACCAGGGTGTCATGGCCGTGCACCCAGCTTCAGTAGCATGACCAGGGTGTGAGGGCACGCTTGAGTGACATGACCCGGGGTGTGAGGGTCGTGCACCCCTTTAGTGACATAACCCGGGGTGTGAAGGCCGGGCACCCCTCCAGCACCATGACCCGGGGTGAGGGCCGGGCACCCCTTCAGTGCCATGACGCGGGGTGTGAGGGCCGGGCACCCCTACAGTGCTGCGAACCGGGGTGTGAGGGCCGGGTACCCCTTCACATGACCTGGGGTGTGAGGGTCGGGCACCCCTTCAGTGAAATGAATCGAGGTGTGAGGGCTGGGCACCCCGTCAGCACCATGACCCAGGGTGTTAGGGCCGGACTCGATTTCAGTGCCAAGAATCAGGGTGTGAGGGCCGGGCACCCCATGAGCACCATGACCCGGGGTGTGAGGGCCGGGAACCGCTTCAACCCCATGACCCGGGGTGTGAGGGCTGGGCACCCCTTTAGGTCCATGACCCGGGGTGTCATGGCCGTGCACCCCTTCAGTGACATGACCCGGGGTGTGATTGCCGGGCACCCCTTTAGTGATATGACCTTTGGTGTGAAGGCCGTGCACCCCTCCAGCACCATGACCTGGGGTGTGAGGGCCAGGCACCTCTTCAGTGCCATGATCCGGGGTGAGGGCCGGGCATCCCTTCAGTGACAAGACCCGGGGTGTGAGGGCTGGGCACCCTTTCAGTGACATGACCCGGGGTGTGAGGGCTGGGCACCCCTTCAGCACCATGACCCAGGGTGTTAGGGCCGGGCTCGATTTCAGTGCCAAGAATCAGGGTGTGAGGGCCGGGCACCCCATCAGCACCATGACCCGGGGTGTGAGGGCCGGGAACCGCTTCAACCCCATGACCCGGGGTGTGAGGGCCGGGCACCCCTTTAGGTCCATGACCCGGGGTGTCATGGCCGTGTACCCCTTCAGTGACATGACCCGGGGTGTGATTGCCAGGTACCCCTTTAGTGATATGACCTTTGGTGTGAAGGCCGTGCACCCCTCCAGCACCATTACCTGGGGTGTGAGGGCCAGGCACCTCTTCAGTGCCATGATCCGGGGTGAGGGCCGGGCACCCCTTCAGTGACATGACCCGGGGTGTGAGGGCCGGGCACCCCTCCAGCACCGTGACCCGGGGTGTGAGGGCGGGGCACCCCTTTCAGTGACATGACCCGGGGTGTGAGGCCGGGCACCTCTCCAGCACCATGACCCGGGGTATGAGGGCCGGGCACCTCTTTAGTGCTATGACCAGGGTGTGAGGGCCGGACACAACTTTAGGTACATGACCAGGGGTTTGAGGGCCGGGCAAACCTTCAGTGCCATGGCCAGGGTGTGAGGGCTGGGCACCCCGGTGACATGAAGGGTGTGAGGACCGGGCACCCGTTCAGTGCCAGGAATCGGGGTGTGATGTCCGGGCTCCCCTCCAGCACCATGGCCCGGGGTGTGAGGGCCGGGCACCCTTTCAGTGACATGACCCGGGGTGTGAGGGCCGGGCACCCCTCCAGCACCATGGCCTGGGGTGTGAGGGCCGGGCTCCCCTTCAGTGTCATGACCCGGATGTGTCAGGGCCTGACACCCCTCCAGCACCATGGACCGGGGTGTGAGGGCCGGGCACCCCTCCAGAACCATGACTCGGTGTGTGAGGGCCAGGCACCCCTTCAGTGCCATGACCAGGGGTGTGAGGGCCGGGCAAAGCTTCAGTGCCATGACCCGGGGTGTGAGAGCCGGGCACCCCTTTAGTGACATGACCTGGGGTGTGAAGGCCGGGCACCCCTCCAGCACCATGACCCGGGGTGTGAGGGCCAGGCACCCCTCCAGCACCATGACCCGGGGTATGAGGGCCGGGTACCCATTTAGTGCTATGACCCGGGTTGTGAGGGCCGGGCACCACTTTAGGAACATGACCAGGGGTTTGAGGGCCGGGCAAACCTTCAGTGCCATGGCCTGGGATGTGAGGGTCGGGCACCTCATCAGTGCCATGACCCGGGGTGTGAGGGCTGGGCACCGCTTTAGTGACATGACCCGGGGTGTGAGGGCTGGGCACCCCGTCAGTGACATGACCAAGGGTGTGAGGGCTGGGCACCCTTTCAGTGACATGACCCGGGGTGTGAGGGCCGGGCACCCGTCCAGCACCATGACCCGGGGTGTGAGGGCTAGGCACCCCTTCAGTGCCATGACCCGGGGTGTGAGGGCCGGGCACCCCTTCAGTGCCATGACCCGTGGTGTGAGGGCCGGGCACCCTTTCAGTGACATGACCCGGGAGGTGAGGGCCGGGCACCCCTCCAGCACCATGACCCTGGGAGTGAGGGCTGGGCACTCTTTCAGTGACATGACCCGGGGTTCGAAGGACGGGCACCCCTCCAGCACCATGACCCGGGGTATGAGGGCCGGGCACCCCTTTAGTGCTATGACCCGGGGTGTGAGGGCCGGAGACCACTTTAGGTACATGACCAGTGCTTTGAGGGCCGGACAAACCTTCAGTGCCATGGCCAGGGGTTGTGAGGGCCGGGCACCTCATCTGTGACATGACCTGCGGTGTGAGGGCAGGGCACGGCTTTACTGACATGACCCGGGGTGTGAGGGCTGGGCACCCCTTCAGGGACATGACCAAGGGTGTGAGGACCGGGCACCCGTTCAGTGCCATGAATCGGGGTGTGATGTCCGGGCACCCCTCCAGCACCAAGGCCCGGGGTGTGAAGGCCGGGCACCCTTTCAGTGACATGACCCGGGGTTTGAGGGCCGGGCACCCCTCCAGCACCATGGCCTGGGGTGTGAGGACCGGCACTCCTCCAGCACCATGACCCGGTGTGTGAGGGCCAGGCACCCATTCAGTGCCATGACCAGGGGTGGGACCAGCACTCCTCCAGCACCATGACCCGGTGTGGAGGGCCCAGGCACCCAGTGCCATGACCAGGGGTGTGAAGGCCAGGCAAGCTTCAGTGCCAGGGGTGTGAGGCCGGGCACCTCATCAGCGCCATGACCCGGGTGTGAGGCCAGGCACCCTTTCAGTGACATGACCCGGGTGTGAGGCCGGGCACCTTCAGCACCCATGACCCGGGGTGTCATGGCCATGCACCCTTCAGTGACATGACCGGGGTGTGAGGGCCAGGCACCTTAGTGACATGACCCGGGGTGTGAAGGCCGGGCACCCCTCCAGCACCATGACCCGGGTAGTGAGGGCCAGGCACCTTCAGTGCCATGACCCAGGGTTTGAGGCCAGGCACCCCTTTCAGTGCCATGAAACGGGGTGTAGGGCCAGGCACCCCAGTGCTGCGAACCGGGGTGTGAGGCTGGGTACCCCTTCACATGACCTGGGGTGTGAGGTCAGGCACCTTCAGTGAAATGAATCGGGGTGTGAGGCTGGGCACCCCTTCAGCACCATGACCCAGGGTGTTGGGCCGGGCTCAATTTCAGTGCCAGAATCAGGGTGTAGGGCCAGGCACCCCATCAGCACCATGACCCGGGGTGTGAGGGCCGGGAACCGCTTCCAACCCATGACCCGGGGTGTGAGTGCCCGGGCACACCAGGTCCATGACCCGGGGTGTCATGGCCGTGCACCCTTCAGTGACATGACCCGGGGTGTGAGGGCCGGGCACCCAGTGACATGACCTGGGGTGTGAAGGCCGGGCACCCCTCAGCACCATGACCTGGGGTGTGAGGGCCAGGCACCTCTTCAGTGCCATGACCCAGGGTGTGAGGCCAGGCACCCCTTCAGTGACATGACCCGTGGTGTGAGGGCTGGGCACCCTTTCAGTGTCATGACCCGGGGTGTGAGGGCAGGCACCCCAGTGTCATGACCCGGATGTGTCAGGGCCTGACACCCCTGCACCATGGCCGGGGTGTGAGGGCCAGGCACCTCAGCCATGACCTGGGTGTGAGGGCCAGGCACCTCTTCAGTGCCATGACCAGGGGTGTGAGGCCGGGCACCTCATCAGTGCCATGACCCAGGGTGTGAGGCCAGGCACCCCTTAAGTGCCATGAAGCAGGGTGTGATGACGGGCACCAATACATTGCTTTGAACCAGGGTGTGAGGTGGGGCACCCCTTCACAAGACAGGGTGTCAGGGCTGGGCACCCTCCAGCACCATGACCCAGGTGTGAGGGCCGGGCAGTCCACAAAGTGACATGAACGGTGGTTTTAGGGCCAGGCACCCTTCAGTGACATGAAACAGGGGTGTGGGGGCAGGGCACCCAGTGTTATGAACCAGGATGTCATGTGCACCCCCATCAGATGACCCGGGTGTGAGGTCGTGCACTATGACATAACCCGGGGTGTGAGGCCAGGCACCCTCAGCACCATGACCAGGGGTGAGGCCAGGCACCCCTTCAGTGTCATGACCCTGGGTGTGAGCCAGGCACCCCCTGCTGTGAACCGGGGTGTGAGGGCCTGTGCCTTCATGACCTGGGGTGTGGTCAGGCACCCTTCAGTAAATGAATCGGGGTGTGAGGCACCCCTTCAGCACCATGACCCAGGGTGTTAGAGCCAGGCTCGATTTCAGTGCCAGAATCAGGGTGTGAGGGCCGGGCACCCCATCAACACCATGACCCGGGGTGTGAGGGCCGGGACCGCCTAACCCATGACCCGGGGTTTGAGGGCCAGGCACCCCTTGGTCCATGACCCGGGGTGTCATGGCCGTGCACCCTTCAGTGACATGACCCGGGGTGGTGCGGGCACCCCTTTAGTGACATGACCTGGGGTGTGAGGGTGCCTCAACATGACCTGGGGTGTGAGGCCAGGCACCTCTTCAGTGCCATGACCCGGGGTGAGGCCAGGCATCCCTTAGTGACAAGACCCAGGGTGTGAGGCGGGCACCCTTTCAGTGACATGACCCGGGGTGTGAGGGCCGGCACCCTTCAGCACCATGACCCGGGTTGTGAGGCCGGGCACCCTCCAACACCATGACCCGGGTATGAGGCCAGGTACCCCTTTAGTCTCATGACCCGGGGTGTGAGGGCCCCACTCTAGGAACATGACCAGGGGTTTGAGGGCCGGGCAAACCTTCAGTGCCATGGCCTGGGATGTGAGGTGGCACCTCATCAGTGCCATGACCCAGGTGTGAGGCTGGGCACCACTTCAGTGACATGACCCGGGTGTGAGCCGGGCACCCTTTCAGTGACATGACCCGGGGTGTGAGGCCAGGCACCTTAGCACCATTACCCGGGGTGTGAGTGCCGGTCACCCCTTCAGTGCCATGACCCAGGGGTGTGAGGCCAGGCACCCCTTTCAGTGTCACGAATCAGGGTGTGAGGCCAGGCACCCTTCTGTGACCCAGTGTGAGAGGCCAGGCACCCTTTCAATAGCATGACCCAGGGTGTGAGGGCAGGCACCCTTTCAGTGACATGACCCGGGGTGTGAGGTGAGGCCCTTCAGCACCATGACCCGGGGTGTGAGGGCAGGCACCCTCAGTGACATAACCCGGGGTGTGAGGCCGGGCACCTTCAGTGACATGACCCGGGGTGTGAGCCAGGCACCCCTCCAGCACCATGACCCAGGGTGTGAGGCCAGGCACCTCTCCAGCACCATGACCGGGGGTATAGGGCTGGGCACCTCTTAGTGCTAGGCCCGGGGTGTGAGGGCCGGACACAACTGGGTACATGACCAGGGGTTTGAGGGCCGTGCAAACCTTCAGTGCCATGGCCAGGGGTGTGAGGCAGGCACCTCATCAGTGCCATGATCCG
>NW_024721923.1:0-13430 GCF_018991925.1 Homarus americanus | reverse complement strand
GTACCTCTCTCTAATTATATCAGCTAATTACAAGCCAATAGCTAATGCTCATTAGTCTGTCAATACCAAATAATTGTACAGACATTACTACCCAATATAACTATTAAATCAGCATGTGTGATTACATTAAACCAAGGAACAACGAGTGAAGAGAACATTATCTGTGTGTCTTGCTTAACTTACAAGCTAAGATAATTACAAGTACAACTCAGGACAGCTGTGACAATTTAAACTATCTACGACTGTATCAAAGGTAACATGACGTGAGATGACCCTATATCTCACTCAGCTGTATCAAAGGTGACATGACGTGAGATGACCCTATATCTCACTCAGCTGTATCAAAGGTAACATGACGTGAGATGACCCTATATCTCACTCAGCTGTATCAAAGGTGACATGACGTGAGATGACCCTATATCTCACTCAGCTGTATCAAAGGTGACATGACGTGAGATGACCCTATATCTCACTCGGCTGCATCAAAGGTGACATGACGTGAGATGACCCTATATCTCACTCAGCTGTATCAAAGGTAACATGACGTGAGATGACCCTATATCTCACTCAGCTGCATCAAAGGTGACATGACGTGAGATGACTCTATATCTCACTCGGCTGCATCAAAGGTAATATGACGTGAGATGACCTTAGTATATCTCACTCAGTTGTATCAAAGGTGGTGATGCACCCTATATCTCACCAGGCTGTATCAAAGGTAACATGACGGAGATGACCCTATATCTCACTCAGCTGTGAATTGCAGACATGACGAGATGACCCTATATCTCACTCAGCTGTATCAAAGGTAACATGACGTGAGATGACCCTATATCTCACTCAGCTGCATCAAAGGTAACATGACGTGAGATGACCCTATATCTCACTCGGCTGCATCAAAGGTGACATGACGTGAGATGACCCTATATCTCACTCGGCTGCATCAAAGGTGACATGACGTGAGATGACCCTATATCTCACTCAGCTGCATCAAAGGTGACATGACGTGAGATGACCCTATATCTCACTCAGCTGTATCAAAGGTAACATGACGTGAGATGACCCTATATCTCACTCAGCTGCATCAAAGGTGACATGACGTGAGATGACTCTATATCTCACTCGGCTGCATCAAAGGTACCAGCGACTAACCTACACTCGTTCAGGCAAGTGTTAACAAGTGAGATAGTTTGGTATCTTACCACAGCTAAAACAATATAGACAACCCAGGTATACAGTTCACCATGTATATAGACAACACAGGTATACAGTTTAGTATATATTGTGGAAAATGTATAATTCCATGTAATAATTAAGAATTGTAAATAAAACCTGGTAACAATCTGCCCAGTGGAGCCTTGAAGCAACTATCCTCATTTACTCAGTGAGCATTATAAAGGAACAGTCCTTTGTGTTCCTGACCTGCATCTGATAATGGCTGAACCACATCATCAAGGTCAAAAGTAAGTAATAATAAATGGCTGTTATAAACCATCAAGTGCCGTTGAGGACGTCTGTGTTGTGACCTTCTGAATCCTGCCAAGTTAAACCTTTTAAGGAAGGTCTTCACTCCCTGCAGTAGTTTGTAACAGGTGGGTCAGACCTGCACAGTACCAGACTCACACCACCGACTTAACATCAAAATATTTATCATTGTCACCTCAGAGATCCACTACATCCTCACACAATAATATTTCTTGGCTTTTCCACAATAAAGGCCAGAAGGAAGATGGAGTGGCAAGAGAAGGCCGCCTTATAGTTGTGTGTGATCAAGACTCATTCATCGGTAGCATAAATGTTGAAGCTCGCTATGGCTGAGTCAGCATTATATTATGATTCACATTTGTATAAGTTAACGTAGCGACAACATAACTACCAGTAATGAGCCGTTTGGGCAGTTGGTCTGCTAAAACTGTACAGTATAGGAGGAAACTGTAGTTCTTGTACCTGCAGAAAACCTGCCATGTTTGGTAGTGAGGGTAACATCTGTCCCAGGCTGGGGAATGAACCCAGGACACAGTAATGCACCACTAAAGATATACAACTGATGTATCTGAGAGACAATCACCAGTGTTTTGGTATAAAAACAATAAACAACACTTTCATGGTTCTATATCACTAAAGTGGTCTAGTTGCTGAATATATTGGACATTTTCCTGCAAATATTTGTATTCCAGGTATTAATCACATGCATTGTCAACTGTCTATCATGGTTAGCACAGTAGTTCTGTCTACAGTACATATAAGACAGACATACTGTAGACAGATGGGCAGAAAGATGTAGAGAGATAGACTGAGAGATATACCATATTTCCCACCATATAAGACATATATTTTATTACGTCGGCAGGAGTCAGCCCAAGAATGGGGAGCACATCCCTGTCTCCCACATCTTTAGTGAAACAATTGTCAAATGGCATGGCATTTTTTCCTTCCTCTATTTATTATCATTATTTTTATCCGTTCCTCACATTGGCGAGGTCAACTGTACTGTACATGTTATGGAACACATTGCACCTTTTTATGAAAGTTTAGTTTAGGTGAACTTCTGAACTATAAACCTTTCATGCTATATCAGTGGTTGCCTTTAATATGGTGAGAAATACAGTACAGTAGTATAGATAGATAGACTGAAAGTTAGACAGAAAGATAAAACAGAATCATCATCACCATCCAAATCATACAGCCATTTTCCACACCATCTCTTGCAGTCTGTCTTGTCAGGTTCTAAGATCATTTCTTACAATCTCTCCCCATGTCATTCTTGGCCTACCTACCACTGGCTCTCCTCCTAACCACATTTATTGTAGAATCATGCACCACATAACCCAGCTGGTCTCATCCATTCTCTCCACAGGCCTGATCTCAGTCTACTTTTTCGTAAATCTTGGCCGATACTCTCAATACCCAGCCGTCCTCTTACCTCTGAGCGGGGATTCTTATCTTTCAGCGTCACAGTACACATCCACCTCACCATTCTCATTTCAGCTCACTCAAGACTGCATATGTCACCCTCTTTAACTGCCCATATTTTCACGGATAAATAACACCACACTTCTCACACTAGTTGTATACATTTTTCCTTTCATGTGATGGGAAAGTCCTCTTGCTGACAATAAAGACAACAGTTCCCTAATCTTCCTCCAGCCATTTCTGACTCTTAACAATGAACAGAACCCTCTCCAGCACTGATCTTGTCACCCAGGCAGCAGAACTCATCCATGACTCACAACACAGCAGCCTTCAGCACCCCCTCCAGCACTGATCATGTCACCCAGGCAGCAGAACCCATTCCATGACTCACAACACAGCAGCCTTCAGCACCCCCTCCAGCACTGATCATGTCACCCAGGCAGCAGAACTCATTCCATGACTCAAACACAGCGCCTTCATACCCCTCCAGCACTGATCATGTCACCCAGGCAGCAGAACTCATCCATGACTCATAACACAGCAGCCTCAGTCCCCCCTCCAGCACTGATCATGTCACCAGGCAGAGAACTCATCCATGACTTAACACAGCAACCTTCAGCACCCCCTGCAGCACTGATCATGTCACCCAGGCAGCAGAGACTCATCCATGACTCATAACACAGCAACCTTCAGCACCCCCTCAGCACTAGATCATATGTCACCCAGGCAGAACCCACACCCATGACTCTGCAACACAGCAGCCTTCAGCACCCCTCCAGCACTGAGCCACCCAGGCATGAACCCATTCCATGACTCACAACACAGCACTCTTGATGTCACCCAGGCAGCAGAACCCATTCCATGACTCCACAACACAGCAGCCTTCAGAACCCTCTCCAGCACTGATCTTGTCACCCAGGCAGCAGAACTCATCCATGACTCACAACACAGCAGCCTTCAGCACCCCCTCCAGCACTGATCATGTCACCCAGGCAGCAGAACCCATTCCATGACTCACAACACAGCAGCCTTCAGCACCCCCTCCAGCACTGATCATGTCACCCAGGCAGCAGAACTCATCCACACAGTCCACGGATAATCTTCAGTGTTGAGTTTCTTCAGTCTTGTCATGGACACATATTTACCTGCACATACATAACACTTACAGTCAGCAACATCCTGCAGTCTGCCATCCACTCCACTGTACATCTTGTGTACCCACCTTCCTCACTCACTGTACCTCTTGTGTACCCACCATCCTCATTCACTGTACCTCTTGTGTACCCACCTTCCTCACTCACTGTACCACTTGTGTACCCACCATCATTCACTGTACCTCTTGTGTATCCACCTTCCTCACTCAATGTCAATATCTTTCTTACTGATAGCATAGATATAGATAAGACAGATGCTTGTATATATAAAGACAGTCTGATAGATGATATAGATACCAAACAGACAGACATACAGGTATTGAAAGACTGATAGAAAGATATAGAAGCACAGATAGATAAAGATAGACAGTTAGACAGACATAAAGACATACTTGTAGCAGCAGAGTCTCCATGATCCAGTTGTTAATTTCTCAAGGGTTTAGTCGTTAACACATCTGGAACAAACAAACAAAAACAGTTAATATACACAACAGTTTATGATAAAAATATGTCCATAAATTAATAGTTATTCAGTACAGCAGTTGTTTGTTTTCCAATGTCGTATGTTTCCATTAGAACAGTATTGCTCACACCACATTCTAGTTTCTTAATTATTTCAAGTTTGTCACTCAATTTCAACGAGTTATTCTTTCTCTTCACACAACGAAGTTTATCACCTATAGGAGCCATTATCATGGGCTTGTACAGTACTCTGTAAATGGAAAGAGTAAGACTCAAAATAATGTTATGTTACACCGGTATTCTATTCATACTGTGCTTGATATAATGCATTCACGGAAATGTAATATTTTTGCTGAAATGGCGTACGTATCACAGTGGAAAGTTGGATAAAATCGTGACGAAACCAATGACTTAATCTTTCTTTCGTTCAAAAGATGTTACCGTAATCCCTTTTCGAATGGTTTTCAGTTAAAAAACTGTTGTATTACAATAATATTCTATCCTAATTGACTTGAATAAATACTACGATACCATATTTCTGAATATTTTCATTAAAATCCATCAAAATCATTTTCCTTGTCATCGTCTGCAGCACCAAACAGCTTCTCCCAGTCCTCTCCTTGAACGGGGCTAGAGGGTACGTGTTTTTCGAATCGTTTTCAGTTAAAAAACTATTACATCACACGTATATTTTACTTAAACTGCGCCCGAATGAATATATTCTTGGAAATAAATAGTGTTGCTGAAACGTGATGTATTTCAATGTAAATTAGGATAAAAATACATGACGAAAACAAAAGACTTTACCTAAGCTTCCGATGTTCTTAAGATGTTACTCGTTTTTTTAATAGTTTTCGGATGAAATTCTGTTATATTACAATGATATTCTATTCATACTGTGCTTGATATAATACATGTAATAGTTTTTTAACTGAAAACGATTCGAAAAACACGTACCCTCTAGCCCTGTTCAAGGAGAAGACTGGGAGGAGCTCTTTGGTGCTTAAGACGATGACAATGAAATAGATTTTGATGGATTTTAATGAAAATATTCAGAAATATGGTATCGTAGTACTTATTTAAGTGAATTAGGATAGAATATTATTGTAATACAACAGTAGTGACGACGTGGAGGAGGCGGAGGCATAGAGCGGGGAGGTGCGGTGACTGGCGGCAGCAGGGACGAGTGGGGATGCCAGCCAGTACATTACGGATGTACAGTATTAATTGATTTTATAGCTCTTTTTGCATTTTAATATTAAATACCGTACATTACGTTTCAACAAAACTACTATTTATTTCTGAGAATATGGAAATGTAATATTTTTGCTGAAATGACGTACATATTACAGTGGAAAGTGGGATAAAATTGTGACGAAAACAATGACTTCGCTTTCTTTCGTTCAAAACACGTTACCGTAATCACTTTTCGAATGGTTTTCAGTTGTGGGATTATGAGGCTAATGATAGGATAGAATATTATTGTAATACGGTACGGTACAACAGTTTTTTAACTCAAAACCATTCGAAATGCGATTACGGTAAAATCTTTCGAACAACGAAAGAAAGCGAAAGTCATTGTTTTCGTCATGATTTTATCCCACTTTCCACTGTAATATGTACGTCATTTCAGCCAAAATATTACATTTTCATATTTATTTCTGAGAATATATTCATTCAGTCACAGTTAAGGTAAAATATACTTGTGATGTAATATTTTAATGAGAATATGGTATAGTAGTTTTCTTTTGTTTCAAATTTAATTAACAAAGATTGATGTTTCAAATGTAATGAACAAAAATTTATGTACAGTATCTATAAATAAACTTTAAAAAATGAATACTTTGTTTTACATCGTCCTGTTGTACTGCGCACATCATTGTCATCCCTAAAAATCCCATCTAATTCATATTACGCTACATAACATTCAAATGCACAGCGCTTGTAGAACCCCAGAAAACGGGAAACATTGAGAAAGGACAACTCACCTACTCAAGGTTCCTAGACCCTGTGTTGTATTGTACCCAGGTATAGTTATATCATATCACGTGTATGTATTCATAGCATTAAGGATCACTCAGGGTAGGCATAAGATGAATGTTAAAGTCCAGTTGAGCCGGACTAGGGTACTGTAAGACTAAGTGTGGATCAGGGTTTGAAGGTCCTACTATTTACGTCTGTGAGCGTGGAGCGAACATAACTCCAACAGATATCATATGAAAATACATGAGAACAATGATCTGGAAAAAGGATAAATGTATCAGAACTATGTGAGGTGTTGACAGTGATCTAGAAACTATACTGGAAAGGAAATATCGTGTATGCGTCGGTATGAATTTAATACACCTCGTAGCCTCACGTGACATATACCCACGACAGGTACAGTGATCAGAGAATCTTATGTCTGTGTTCAAATAGTGCAATGTGTGAGAGGAGGATCCCTCATTACAGTTTTTAAGTGAAGTTGATACACCCCCGCCATGATCATTCGGCTTTTGTTTCAAGGCGCGTCATGTACCCGCCTCAGATGCCCCGTTGATATTAAAATCCCAGGCATTTAACCAAGCACTAGCAAACCAAGACCTGACCTTAGTGTGTAATTTAGGATTAATATATGTGTTTATAAGAAATGAGTGACAAGATACCGTGAAGTGTTCAGGTGAGAACCATAAGAAACAAAAGTGTAAATTGAGGATTGGAAACTGTAGGCCTATGTGACGAGAAGCGGCGGGAAGCCGGCCTTAGTCTTTCCCGTTCTGCCGTCACCACAGGTCAGTGTCCTAGCGGGCTATATCCCGCCCTACAAGTAAGGTTGATAAATAGCAGTTACTACAGTTTAAAGCTTTGCCGGATATATAAGTGTGATAGGGATGTGTTAAGGGGTGGGATAACCGCCCGTCAGGCATTATTGCTTAGTCTTTCCCGTTCTGCCGTCACCACAGGTGCCACGTGGTCGGGGTATCTTGCCGCCCGGCCGCCATTGTCTCCTTGAGCGCCACACCAGGTGGGGAATGACTCCCCACTATACCAGTCCACTATGAACCGGTGGATTCCCAGCGCACCACTCCACATGAATAGTCACAACTAAGGAGACCGTGAGAAACTGCGGTCGTCACTTGGAGCGACCTATAATACCAGGCGTAGAAATAGTGCTGGTATGTCTCTAGGTGAAGCCCTCGTCTTTACCCACCGAGGGCGGTGTGCGAACGAGGTGCCCGTTGTGTATACCTAAAAGTCACAAGGAGTCACATACTTGCAGGTATGGAGTGTAACAGGTGTGTTGAGATGGTGCTACTATGTATGATAACCGACGGTGCTAAAATCCACACCAGTGGAACAGTCTGATGTGTTAAGGGATATTGTAAGAAGGAACGACCGAGATACGGCGTTCACCGATTGTTATGCAATAAGTGGGTGGATGACCCGCCAGTAATGTAGGAGTCTGGGGCCCAGCTGGGTAACCAAAATTCCGTTGTTCTTCTGAGGAAGGCCAATTCATGTATGTTGTTTTTACCAGTATGTTTTAGAAGGAATAAATCAATTAAGACATGTTATGGTTTCCCCCTTCTTTACCCTCATCGATCTGGTCAATGGAAAACCTAACCCAATGCCTAGTCCACTCTGCCTGCTACCTAACGAGCTACATGCTGTCCAGAGGGGGTCTGGTGGCAGCGACCCTTAGACATTAAGATTAGAGTTAAATTATCCCCTTAGATTTAGTGACCCCCAGATCTAGCAGTATACTGTGTATACCATACCATGCATTTGGTTACTTTGGGCTTGCTATTATGATGCAAGAGATCTGCCCTGGCAGCTGTACCGACACTCACAGCCGGTGGTGCGTCGTTTCCATTGTTTACTGGTAGTTCCTGGTAAATATTTTTCAACCTAACGAAACTATTAGCCGTTTAGAGGTCAACCCCTAATTTTTTGCCAAATAATTTGGTCTTAAAAACTCGAACTACACACAGGTATACATGGTAAATAAGGACATGGGGGGGCCAGGGGTTTTTTAGGGGGGGGGGAGGCAAAAGTACACGGATTTTTAACATTCATGGGTATCTCTCTTACCTAACCCCCGTGTATGTTTAGGGCTGACTGTATGTATGCATGCATAAAACAAGTAGAGTATTAATAAACATGATGGTTCATGTGCTATAACAGGAACAGGTACTGCAGTAAGAGGTGTAGTATTACCTGGGCCTCGGCCATATCCTGCCAAACACTGTGCCTTTAACCTCTCCGAACCTCTTCGTTTTGACGATATAATCAAAGATAGCCGTTCTTTCCTCGTGGGAGTAGTATACATCTTTTCTGTAAAAGAAAACTTATGATAATATACTTTGTTTAATATTTGTTCACACAACTAAAAGGAATATCCTTCCTTCTTTAGGCATTTGCCTCCAGGTGTAATGTTAACCTACATCTATTGAGGATAAAATCTTTCACCTACAAATTGACAATAACACATTTGCTGTAATCAGACATATCTAGTTGCCTCAACCCCAACAATAACCGAATTTTTTCTCCCAAATTTTCTTATTATTGTGGACTAATACTGTAAAACAAGTTAATGATCACCAAAAACAGCACTCATCTTACACCCCCCTCATAAACCCCCCCAAAATAAAATAATAATAAAAAACTCATTTGCCTATCAGTATTTATCTTTCCGTCCCTATTATTAGCCAGAGATTTATAATATTGCTAAGTATAATAGTGTGAAATAATAAGGAAACACCACTATAAAGGTGCTCCTCTACTTAAGAACGTTCAAGAAAATTCCAGATAAAACAAACATTACCTAAGAGAAGAGTGAGCCAGGTTTTAAGGCTGTATTAAAGGGTATAGCTGGGCTAAATATCCATCATCTTTTCAGTTTTTACAATAAGTTTGGTATCTACAGGAGTAAAGTTGGACTTACAAACAAGCCTCAAGAACGTAACTCTTTCGCAAGTAGAGGAGCATCTGTACTTAATTTTTTTCTCAGCTGAGAAAAGATGCCCCGCCCCATGACTGTATTGCTCTAATTTTATCCAAAATTTTATTATAACATGCATATTATCTCGATATTACTACATATTAATTCACAGAAATAAACAAACATGTTGTCAGTGAAGAAGAACACTCACCTCAACCCAAGAAACAGGAAGTTTGCAAGTGTAAGTCCTGGACCCACTCTCCAGAGGATTTTTTCAAAGCACACTAAGTCTCGGTAATTTCCAGGAAGGTCACCTGCAACAAGAAAGTCTCTTTCAGAAACAGGTAATTAAACACAATTGAAATCTTAACTATAAAGTAGAAGGAGTGACGACAACTTGTTTCAGTTGCTCTCCACCCATAGCAGGAAAAGGCTGATATCATCATAATCATCTCCAACATTTCATGTCCATTTCCCACAGTTGTGTGCATAGCCATGATTACCTGATGGCAGCTCTCTAAGCTGCATAATGTCTTTTAATAACATCATAAAGATTAAGTTGTAAATGTGTCCACCAAACTTTGAGGGCTTGGAACCCTTGGAAGCTCTAAACTAGAGTGATTAGGGCTAAACTGACCATCAGCCAACTTCCCCCTAACCATGTCCCATGATCAGATGTTTGACAAAGCAAGGTTGTCCATGGTGGCTTGGAAGGTATGGAAATCACTCTCAAGGTTTCACAGCACATGAGTTACCAATTATTTACTTGTCAGACTTTATCACTGAGCGGGAAGAAGAATCAACCCCACATAATCCACTGACCTCTTATGATGACATCAAAGGAGGAGGATGGGATCTCATTAATTCTTTTTAGGCTCTATTATCAAACAGGATTTCAGGATCTATCCTTTATAACTAGTTATCTGTCAAAAATAACTAATGAATGCTTAAGCTGTGCTGTACAAAGAGCACTCTCATGAAGAAGACCTGACCACAGTTGATACAAAACTGTACCACGTATGAAAATATGGAAGTTAAAGACACACGTAATGAAAATTGAAAATGCCCGAACTGCAAAGGACATCACCGCACTTTGGCAGCACGATGCCCAGTAAGGAAGGATATCATCAAAGACATGAAGGAAAAGGAAAAATCGAACAAACATATAGAAACTTACCCAACCAAAACCTATGCTGCAATAACAAAGTTGCAAGACACTACAGATGGCACGCACGCGCCATCTATCGGACAATCCCAGAACCAGAAATTTGACACGGACAGTCCCTCGCTTAATTCAGATTTCGTCCGATATCGGGATTAAAGGGGTCCGTTTTAACGAGGGTCTACCCTTCACCACACTAGCCACACCGATACATGCCCACATAATCAACGTGGCTAACACGGGAACATTCGGAAAAACTATCAGAGAAATGTTGGCAGCGAACAACCTACCACAGGTAAACTTCCCACACAATGCCCCATCAGCAGACATTTTCAAAATAATAACCAAAAACAGTCTAGGAATCACCAGCAAAGAAAGGGAAGATAAAATAACACAACAAGAAAATTGCACAGGAGCAGAGACTGCAATGGATACAACCCACTCCAAAATAACCACAAGACCCTAGAGAACACAACCAACCAATCAGCTAAGTCAACACCAGCAAGACCACGTAGAGAGAACCCCACCGGTCAACGGCCGGCCGACGTCGGAGACAGCATAGGAATCAGGTTTTACTCGGTCAACTCCCTGTAACAAATGAGAGATTGTTAAAAGATATTAAAGAAGGAACAACCAAATACACATATGAAGAGGGACTCATAGAAACACTAATACGTGGAGGAAAAATAAGCAGCAAATACAACAAAATCGAGAACGTAGACTTATCAAAATTCAAGAAAATAAGAACAGGACTGAAGGAGAAGAGAGAGAGACTCTCCCCCGGAGAGACCCGAGCAACCGAACAACACGCGTCAAGTTCATGCGACCCACGATTACGCAAAACAGAACACAGAAAATAATACAACACAACGTCCTGGCCTGGACACATACAAGAAAAACAGAACTGACAAACATATACAACAGCATAGACCCAGACATAATTCTCATAAACTCACACCGACGGAAAAACAGTGACAAAATAAAACTCTTCAACTATTACACACATCAACTGAACATACACTCATAGACAATTTCCAAACCTACTTCTTAGCAGTCGAAATCAACACAACTAAAGGCCCAATAACAATCGGAACAACATATTTACCTTGCCGACGACAAACATTCCCGACCGGCGACTTACTAAAACTAATGAGACGTAACACGCCAGCATACAGTATTTTATAGGAAACTTAAATGCGACACACACCATACTCGGACACAGAACCAGAAACCCAAGGGCGAAGATTATACACGACCTATTAGAAAACGGCAACATCACACACCTGGGCCCAGATTTCGAAACCTACATAGCTGCAGGAAGCACCGGGAAGCCGGATATGGTTCTGACCAATAGAGACCACCATTTGAATTAACACATGAAACCTGGACCAACCATCACTAGCGATCACCTGCCCATAATTATCTCAGGGGGCACTACTCAGTTGAGTGTCCTTACTTGGAGCTGGCGGACGCTCGCCCCACAAGGGGTCACAGCTCAAGATTGAAGAAGCCGCAAGTCCGGAAAACCGTGAGGGCAAACTTTTTCGGAGTGAGGGTTGTAAACTCTTGGAACAATCTACCAAAAAGTGTTGTGACGGCACCGAGTGTGAGCTCTTTCAAGAGAAGACTTGACCAACACTGGAGCGGGTTCAGGTACATTCAGGAGCCGGTGCATGCCCAGTATTTGCCAACAGTGCGTGACAGAGACGTGACCGATCGCCCGGGCGGCTAGCGAGCCGACCTTTTGGTGAAGAATATAAAGGAAAAGAGTCGTGACCGATCGCCCAAGCGGCTAACAAGCCGATCAGTGGCGAAGAGGATAAAACAAAACAAAACATCACCAATACAAATCCCCTCCATCCCTAGATTCTCTTTCAACAGAGCAAACTGGGAGGGTTTTAAGGCAGAACTCAACACAAACGAACAAATACATCGACATAATAACACAGCAGACATTGACATAGCCCTGGAAACATGGTACTCTAAATTCACCACAGCCATGGAAAATAACACCCCCAAAACAACTTACCGCACACTACCCCACGCACAATTAACACACGAACAGAAGATAATCCAGACAAGACTGAATAATATACTAGAACATACAAATACTCACGGCCGGAACCAAGAAACAATAACTCTCTTCAGAAACCTAAAGGAAGAGCTGAAAGAAATATGTAAACAATCACACAACGACAAATGGAACCAGATAATCACAACCCAAAATTTTTCTGGAGTAAAATAAAAAACTAATGGGCACTAACTCCATAGATAACAGCCATCTTATAGACGATAACGGGGTAAAAGCTAGAGAATCTGTAGAAAAAGAACTGATCTTCAGAAATTTCTGGAGTAACATATATAAAATGACAGAAGAAGAAACAGAAACTATTGTAGAGTAACAGAACAGATGGTAACAACACACCTTACACTAAACACACAGAAATGGCAACCACCAAGAACAATAGACCTCAACATACTAATCAGTGCAGACACATTAACCTTGCCAATCACCACAAAGACATAAGAAACATAATAACCACTTTTAAAAATAAAGCACCTGGACTAAGTCAGACAAACAAAACAGTCCTTCAAAACATAACCACAGATCTTTAACGCTTCACTAGCAACAGGACACTTCCCCAGACCTATATCCTTATTAGAAACACCAGGGAAAATACTAGAAAAAATAGTCAACAGCAGACTCAGAAACTATCTAGAACAGGAAAACAAATATAACCCCAGACAACACGGATTCCGAAAGAACCGAGGCACAAACACGGCTATTGCATTAATTTGAGAATAAATAGCTAACGCC
>NW_024721922.1:0-59393 GCF_018991925.1 Homarus americanus | reverse complement strand
TCCGACACTCCCAGGTAGACCTCTGACACTCCCAGGTACGCCTCTGATACTCCCAGGTACACCTCTGACACTCCAGGGTCCGCCTCCGACACCCCAGGCACAACTCCGGACACTCCCAGGTAAACCCGATACCCTAGGCACACCTCTGACACCCCAGGCACACCTCCGACACCCCAGGCATTCCTCTGACACCCCTACTCCCAACACTCCCAGGAACACCTCACACTGCCAGGTACACCTCTGACAATCCCGGGTACTCTGACACTCCCAGGTACATCTCTGATACTCCCAGGTACACCTCTGACACTCCCAGGCACACCTCCTGATACTCCCAGTGCACCCGTGACACTCCCAGGTACACCTCTGACATTGCCAGGTACACCTCAGACACTCCCAGGTACACCTCAAACACTGCCAGGCACACTTCTGACACTCCCAGGCACACCTCAGACACCCAAGGAGCACCCTGACACTCCCCAAGTGCACCTCTGACACTCCCAGGCACACCTCTGACACTCCCAGGCACACCTCCGATACCCCAGGTACACCCCCCACACTCCCCTGATACACGTCCAACACCCCAGGTACAACTCCTGACACCCCAAACCTCCGATACCCCAGGCACACCCTGACACTCCCCAGGCACACCCCTCTGACACTCCCAGGTACACCCCAGACACTCCCAGGTACACCTCACACCCCCAGGTACACCTCTGACACCCCAGGTACAACTCCTGACACTCCCAGGTAAACCTATGATACTCCCCAGGCACGCCTCTGATAATTCCCAGGTACACCTCTGACACTTCCAGGCACAACTCCGACACTCCCCAGGTAAACCTATGATACTCCTAGGTACACCCTGATACTGCCAGGTACACCTGACACTCCCAGGTCCGCCCTCCGACACTCCCAGGTACAACCCGACACTCCCAGGTAAACTTTTGATACTCCTAGGTACACCTCTGACACTCCAGGTCCGCCTCCGACACCCCAGGCACAACCCGACACTCCCAGGTAAACTATGATACCCCAGGTACACCTCTGACACTCCCAGCCACACCTCTGACACACCCTAGGCATTTGACACCCTGGCAATCCTCTGACATCCCAGTGCACACCTCTGACACTGCCAGGTACACCTCTGACAATCCCAGGCACCCTGTGACACCTCAGGCCAAGTCCGACACTCCCAGGTACACCTCTGACACCTGTACACCTCTGATACTCCTGCACCTCTGACACTCCCAGGTCCGCCTCTGACACCCCGCAGGTACACCCACACCCAAACCCATGCCCCAGGCACACCCCTGACACCCCAGGCACACCCTGACACTCCCAGGCATTCTCTGACACCCCTGACACTCCCAGGTACACCTCTGACACTGCCAGGCACACCTCTGCCAATCCCAGGCACTCCTGTGACACTCACAGCACCTCCGATACTCCCAGGCACCTGAATACTCCCAGGCACCTTGAGACTCCCAGGCACACCCACTGACACCCCTGGTACACCTCTGACATACCCAGTTACACCACTCCCCAGTTACACCCCTGACTCATCCCAGGCACACCCATGACACTCCAAGGTTCACCCTGAGACCCCAGGCACACCTCTGACACCCCTGGCACACCTGATATTCCAGGCACACCACTGATATTCCCAAGTACACCTTCCGATAATTCCCAGGTACACCTTGAGACTCCCAGGCATCTCACTGACACCCCTGGCATACCTCTGACATCCCTAGGTAGACCTCTGACACTTCCAGGTACGCTTCCCCACACACACTCCCAGGCACACCCTCTGACAACCCAGGTACTCCTGTGACACTCCCAGGTACACCCCCGACACTCCCCAGGCACCTCTGACACCCTAGGTACACCTGATATTCCGCAGGTACACCTCCGATATTCCCAGGCACACCTCCGATATTCCCCAGGTACACCTTGAGACTCCCAGGCACTTCACTGACACTCCCTGGCATAACTTCGACATTCCCAGGCACCTCCTGACACCCCAGGTACACCCTCTGATACTCCCCAGGCAAACCCTGACACTCCCAGGTCCGCCTCCGACACTCCCCAGGCACAACCCGACACCCAAGCACACTCTGACACTCCCAGTGCACCCCTGACACTCCCAGGCACACATCTGACACTCCAGGTACACCTCTGACATTCCCAGGCACACCTCTGACACCCCAGGTCACACCTCTGACACCCAGGCACACCTCTCAGACAATCCAAGGAGCACCTCTGACACTCCCAAGTGCACCTGACACTCCAAGCACACCTCTGACCCCCCAGGCACACCTCAGACACCCGGTACACCCTCTGAAACTCCCAGGTACACCTCTGACACACCTGATACACTGCCTAACACTCCCAGGTACAACCTGACACTCCCAGGTAAACCTCCGATACTCCTAGGTACACCCCTGATAATCCCCAGGCACACCCCTGACACCCCAGGTACACCCCAGAACCCATACACTTCACACCCCAGGCACACCTCTGACACTCCCAGGTACAAACCTGCACACTCCCCAGGTAAACCCCAGATACTCCCAGGCACGCCTCCTGATATCCCCAGGTACACCTCTGACACTCCCAGGCACAACTCCGACACTCCCAGGTAAACCCATGATACTCCCAGGTACGCCTCTGACACTCCCAGCCACACCTCTGACACTCCCAGGCATTCCTCTGACACCCTCTGCACTCCTCTGACACTCCCAGGTACACCTCTGACACTGCCCAGGCACACCTCTGACAACCCAGTACCCTGTGACACCCCAGGCACAAGTCCGACACAGGCACACTCTGACACCCCAGGCACGCCTCTGATACTCCCAGGCACACCCCTGACACCCCAGGTCCGCCTCTGACACTCCAGGCACAACTCCGACACTAGGTAAACCTATGATACTCCCAGGCACACCTCTGACACTCCCAGGCACACCTCACATCCTGGGTATTCTCTACCCCGGTACCTCTCTGACACCCCCAGGTACACACCTCTGACACTGCCAGGCACACCTGTGCCAATCCCAGGCACCCTTGACACCCAAGGTACACCTCCGATACCTCAGTACACCTCTGATACTCCCAGGTACACCTTTGAGACTCCCAGGTACCCACTGACACCCTGGCACACCTCTGACATATCCAAGTTACACCTCCGACACTCCAGTTACACCCCTGGATCTGCACCTATGACACTCCAAGGTACACCTCTGATACTGCCACAGGCATCTGACACTGAGGCAACCTGATAATCCCCAGGCACACCTGATACTCCCAGGTACAACTCCTGACACCCCAGGTACACCCTTAATCCCAGGTACACCTCTGACACCCCAGGCACACCTGACACTCCCAGGCACACCTCGACACACCCCAGGCACACCCATGACACCCCAGTTACAACTTTGACACTCCCCAGGCACACGTCCGCCACCCCAGATACACCCTCTGACACCCCAGGCACATCTTCCTGAAACTCCCAGGCACACCTCTGACACCCCAGGCACACCACTGACACCCCAGATACACCTCTGAAAACCCCAGCCACCTCTGACACTCCAGGTTCACCTCTGACACTCCCCAGGTACCTCAGACGCCCAAGAGCACCCTCTGACACTCCCAAGTGCACCTCTGACACCCCAGGCACACCTCTGCACCACAGGACACCCCAGACACCCAGGCACACCTCTGATAACTCCCATGTACACGTCTAACACCCCAGGCACAACTCTGACACTCCCCAGGTAAACCTGATACCCCAGGTACACCCCTGCCACTCCCAGGTACACCTCTGACACTCCCAGGTACACCCCAGACACTCCAGGCACACTTCTCACACCCCAGGCACACCTCTAACACTACCAGGTAATCCTCTGTCACTCCCCGACACACGCTCAACACTCCCCAAGTACAACCCGACACTCCCCAGATACACCTCCGACACCCCCAGGCACACCTCCGACACCCAGGCACACTTCACACCTCGCAGGCACACCGACACAGGCACACCCTGACACTCCCCAGGCACACCGACACTCCCCAGGCACACCTCTGACACTCCCAAGCACACCTCTGACACTCCCAGGTACACCGACACCCTAGGTACACCCTGAAACCCCAGGTACATCTCTGACACCCCAGGTACACCTCCGATACCCCAGGCCACCTGATACCCCGGGCACACCTCTGACACTACCAGGCACTCCCGACACCTCTGTCATCCTCTGAGACTCCCAGGCACACTCTGACATCTCCAGACACACCTCCGATATTCGGTACACATCCGATATTCCCATACACCTCCGATACTCCCAGGTACACCTTTGAGACTCCCAGGCACTTCACTGACACTCTGGCATACCTCTGACATTCCCCAGCACACCTCTGACACCCCAGGCACACCTCTGATGCCCCAGGCACACCTCTGACACCCCAGGTCCGCCTCCTGACACTCCCCAGGCACAACTCCGACACTTCCAGGCACACCCCTGACACTCCCAGGCACACCTCTGACACCCCAGTACACCCTGACACCCCAGGTACCACCTCTGACAATCCCAGATACACCTCTGACACCCCTGGCACACCTCTGACACTCCCAGGCACACCTCTGACAATCCCAAGACACCCTCAGACACCAGGAGCACCCTCTGACACTCCCAAAGTACACCTCCGACACCCTGCACACATCTGGCACCCCAGGTCTTCACCAGACACTCCTGCACACCTCTGATACTCAGCACACCCTGACACCCTGACATCACGTCTAATCACCCCCAGGCACAACTCTGACATTCCCCAGGCAAACCTCCGATACCCCAGGCACACCTCTGACACCCCAGACACACCCTGACACCCCAGGCACACCCCAGACACCCCCAGGTACACCTCCCACACCCCAGGCACACCCCTAACACTACCAGGCACTCCTCTGTCACCCCCTGATACACGTCTAACACTCCCAGGTACAACCTGACACTCCCAGCACCCCGTCACCCCTGCACACTGACAACCCCAGTGTCCTGCACAATCTCCAGCACAACCCCACACTCCCAGGTACACCCTGACACTCCCCAGGTACGCCTCCATAACACCCCTGACACCATGTACACCCTGACCCAGGTACACCTCTGACACTGGGTACACCTCTGATAATCCCATGCACACCTCTGAAACTCCTTGATACAGTCACCCTAACACACCCCAGGCACAACCTGACACTTCCAGGTACATCAGACACCCAAGGCACACCTCTGACACCCCTTGCACATCCCTGACACCCCAGGCACACCTCCCACACCCCAGGCCACCCTCCGACACTCCCAGGTACAACCTGACACTCCCAGGCAACACCAGACACTCCCCAGGCACAACTCTGACACCCCAGGCCACCCCTGACACCCCACACCTCTAGACACCCCAGGAAAAACACCCCTGTCAATTTGTACAACTCCCCAACACTACCAGGCACCTCGTCACCCCTGATACACGTCTAACACTCCCAGGTACAACCTGACACCCTGGTGCACTGACACCCCTAGGCACACTGACACTCCCAGGTAACACCACTGACACTGCAGGTCCACCTGACACTCTAGGCACAGGACACTCCAGGTACACCGCTGACACTCCCAGGCACACCTCTGACACTCCCAAGCACACCTCTGACACTCCAGGTACACCTCCGACACCCCAGGCACACCTCTGATACCCCAAGCAGCACATCTCTGACACCCCAGGTACACCTCCGATAATTCCCAGGCACACCTCCGATAATTCCCAGGCACACCTCTGACACTACCAGGCACACCTCTGACACTCCCCTGTTCACCTCTGAGATCTCCAGGCACACCTCTGACATCTCCCCACACCTGATATTCCAGGCAACACCTCCGATATTCCCAGGTTCACCTCCGATACCCCCAGAAACCTGAGACTGCCAGCACTTCACTGACACTCCCTGGCATACCTCCACATCTTGCACACCCTGATACCCCAGGCACACCTCTGATGCCCCAGGCACACCTCTGACACTCTGAGTCTGCCTCCCGACACCCTGCAGCACAACCTGACACCCCAGGCACACCTCCCTGATGTCCAGGCACACCTACGACACCCCAGGTACACCTCTGACACCTGCAGGCACACTGACATCCAGGGTACACCGCTGAACACTCCCAGGCACACCTCTGACACCCTTAGGCACACCTCCGACACTCTCCCAGGTGTCACCTCTGACACCCCAGGCACAACCTCGACACCCCAGGCACGCCACTGACACTCCCAGGCACAATCCCCTTGACATCCCAGGCACACCCCTGACACCAGATACCCTCTGATACTCCAGGCACACCCTCTGACACCCCACAGCCACACCTTGACATTCCCCAGGTACACCTCTGACACTCCCAGGTACACCCTGATGCCCCAGGTCACCCTCTGACACCCCAGGTCTGCCTCCTGACAACCCCAGGCACAACTCCCCACACCCCAGGCACACCTTGACACCCCAGGTACACCTCTGACACTCCCAGGCACACCTCTGACACTCCCAGACACACCCCCTAAAACCCCAGAACTCTGACACTGTACACTCTGACACCCCAGGTACACCCTAGACACCCAAGGAGCACCCCTGACACCCCAAGTGCACACATCTGACACTCCCAGGCACACCCTGCAACCCAGGCCACCTCAGACACCCCAGGCATACCTGATACTCCCATGTCCTCTAACAATCCCCTGACACACGCCTAACACCCCAGGCACAAACCCGACACTCCCAGGCAAAGCTCCAATGCACACCCTGACACTCCCCAGGTACACCTCACATCCCAGGCACACCCCACACACCCACACCACCACACCCCAGGCACACCTCCAACACTACTCAGGCACTCCTCTGTCACTCCCTGATACACCACCAACAATCCCAGGTACAACCCGACACACCCCAGGCAACCACCTCCGTCACCAGGTACACTCTGACAAACCCAGGCACCCAGACACTCCCAGGCAACCCTAGACACTCAGACCTCTGACACCCCCAGCACGCCTGATACTCCCCAGGCACACCTCTGACACTCCCCAGTCCGCCTCCGACACTCCATAAGCACAACCCGACACCCCAGGTAAACCACATACCCCAGGCACACCCCACACCCCCAGGCACACCCCTGACACCCCAGGCACAACCCGACACACCCAGGCACACTCTTCAGGCACCCCTGACAATCCCAGGCACACCTCTGACACTCCCAGACACACATCTGACACTCCAGGCACACCCTGACACCCCCAGTCACACTTGACATTCCCAGCAACACCTCTCACCCAGGCACAACTCCTGATGCCCCAGGCACTCCCAGGCCTGCCCAACACTCCCAATCCAGGCACACCTCCGACAACTCTGGTGCACACCTCTGACAAATCCCCAGGCACACCCTCAACTCCAGGCACACCACTTACACTCCACTGTGAACACCTCTGACATACCCAGTTACACCTCCCGACACTCCCAGCAACACCCTGACTATCCCAGGCACATCCTGACCAAGCGCACACCCCACAATACCCAGGCACATCCCTGACACCAGGCCACCGCTGACACACCCCAGGCACACCCCTGACACCCCAAGCACACCTCTGACACCCCAAGGCACACCGACACTCCAGGCACACCCATGACACCCCAGGCACACCTCTGACACCCCAGCCACACCTCTGACACTCCCCAGCATCCCTCTGACACTCCCTGCACTCAGATAACCCAGGTACACCCCTGACACTGCCAGGCACACCAGACAACCCAGGCACCCCAGACACTCCCCAACCTCTACACTCCAGACCTCTGATACCCCAGGTACACTTCTGACATTCTGCAGCAACCTCCGACACTTGTCCTGTGACACTCCCAGGCACACCTCACACACCCAGGCACACCCTCTGACACCCCAAGCACACCCTGACACCCCAGGACACCTCCAGACACCCAGCACACCTCTGATACCCCAAGGCACATCTCTTGACACTCCAGCACACCTGATACACCCCAGGTACACCTCCGACACTCCTGTGCACACCTCTGACACCACACACCCTCTGACACTCCCTGGTTCACCTCTGAGACTCTGCAGCACACCTCTGACATCTCTCGTACACACCTCCGATATTCCCAGGCACACTCTCCGATATTCCCAGGTTCACCTCCTGATACCCCAGGTACACCTTTGAGACTGCCAGGCACTTCACTGACACTCCCTGGTATACCTCTGACATTCCCAGGTACACCTCTGACACCCCAAGTACACCTCTGACACTCCCCAGGTACACCTCCGACACCTGTCCTGATACCCCCAGGCACATCTCTGACACTCCCAGGTACACTCCTGATAATTCCCCAGGCACACCTGACACCCCAGGTACACACCTCTGACACCACCAGGTCACACCTCTGACACCCCGGTTCACCCTCCGAGACTCCCCAGGCACACCCCTGACATCTCCCCGTACACCTCCGATATTTGCAGGTACACTGATATTCCCAGGTACACCTCCTGATAATTCCCAGGTACACCTTTGAGACTCCCAGGTACTCTCACTGACACCCCTGGCATACCTCTGACATTCCCAGGTACACTCTGACACTCCCAGCACCCTGATGCCCCCAGGCACACCTCTGACACCCCTGGGTCCCATCCGACACTCCCAGGTACAACCTGACACTTGCACACCTCTGACACCCCTAGGCACACCTCTGACACTCCTGTACACCTCTGACACTCCCAGACACACCCTGACACCCAGGCACACCTTGACACCCCAGGCACACCTCTGACAATTCCCCAGGCACACCCCCAGACACCCAAGGAGCACCTCTGACTCCAAGTGCAACACCTAGACACCCCAGGCACACCTCCCTGCACCCCAGGCACACCTCAGACACCACCAGGCACACCCCTGAACCCCATGCACAATCTCCACACCCCATAAGCACGTCTAACACCCCAGGCACAACTCTGACACTCCAGCAAACCTGATACCCCAGGCACACCCTGACACCCCAGGTACACCTCTGACACTCCCCAGGCACACCCCAGACACTCCCCAGGCACACCTCTCACACTCCCCAGGCACACCTCTAACACTACCAGGCACTCCCTCTGTCACTCCCCTGATACACGTCTAACACTTGCGTACAACCCGACACTTCCAGTGTTCCGTCACCCAGGCACAACCTGACAAACCTAGTACCTCAGACACCCCAGGCACAACTGACACTCCCCAGGTAGACCTCTGGACACCCCAGGCACGCTCTGATACATCTCCGGTTCACTTCTGACACTCCCAGGTCCGCCTGACACCTGGTACAACTCGACACCCCAGGTAAAACCTATGATATACTCCTAGGTACACCTCTGACACTTCAGGTCACCTCTGATAACTCCTAGTATCCTCTGACACCCCCTGGTACCCTCTGACGCCCCAGGCACACCTGACAATGCCAGGTACACCTCTGACAATCCCAGCCACTCCTGTGACACCCCATGCACACCTCCGACACCCCAGGCACACCTCTGACACTCCCACACCTTCAGACCTGCACCACACTCTGAACACTCCTCTGACATACCCAGTCACACCTGACACTCCCAGCACACCCTGACTATCCCCAGGCACACCCTGACACTCCAAGGTACACCTCTGATACTCCCAGTACATTCTGACAACCTAGCACCTCCGATACTCCAGGCAACCTCTGACACTCCCCAGAAAGCACACCGCTGACACCCCAGGCAACACCCTGACACTCCAAGCACACCTCTGACACTCCCAGGCACACCTCCTGACACTCCCAGGCACACCATGATACCCCAGGTACACCTCTGACACTCCCAGCTACACCTCTTACACCCAGTAGTATTCTCTGACACTCTTGCAGTACCTCTGACACTCAGCACCTCTGACATGAGCACCCAGACAACTGGTGCACCCAGACACCCCAGGCACAACTCCGACACCCCAGGCAGACCCCTGACACCCCAGGCACACCCTGACACTCGCAGGCACACCTCCGACACTCCAACCCTGCACCTGGACATCCCCAGCAACCCCACACCCCTGCCACACCCCGACAACCTGGTCCAACCTGACACATCCCCAGCACACCTGACACCCCGGCACAACCTCTGACACCACCAACTGACACCTGGTCACCCGAGACCCCAGGCACTCTGACATCTCCTGCACACCATCCATGTCACCCTAAGAACTCTGCCCACCTCCCGATACCCTGTCATCCTTGAGACTGCATCACCTAACACTTCAGTACACCCTGACATCCCAGGCACACCTCACCCAGGCACACCCCTGATGCCCCAGGCACACCTCTGACACTCCAGGTCCGCCTGACACCCCAGGCAAAACTCCGACACCCAGGCACACCTCTGACACTCCCAGGCACACCTCCGACACTCCCAGGCACACCCTCATTAACCAGGCACACCCCTGACAACTCCCAGGCACACTGGCCGAAGGACCTCTGACACCCAGACACCCCAGCACCCCTGACACCCCAGGCACCCGACACCCTACACTTGACACCCCAGCCACCCCTGACACCCAGGCACACCCCTGACACCGATCTCTCACACTCCAGGCACACCTCTGACACTCCCCAAGCACCTTTGACATTCAGTGCCACCTCTGACACCCCAGGCCACCTCTGATGCTCCCAGGCACACCTCTGACACCCCAGGTCTGCCTCCGACACCCCCACAGGTACAACCTGACACTCCCCAGGCACAACCCTGACACCCCAGGTACACCCCTGACACTCCCCAACACCTCTGACACTCCCAGATACACCTCTAAAACTCCCAGGCCACCCTCTGACACCCCAGGCACCCCCTCTGACACTCCCCAGGCACACCCCAGACACTCCAAGGAGCACCTCTGACACTGCAAGTGCACATCTGACACTCCGGCACACTTGGCCCCAGCAACCTCAGACACTCCCAGGTATACCTCTGATACTCCCATGCACACCACACCCTGATACACGTCTAACACCCAGGCACAACCCGACACCCCAGGCAAACCTCCGATACTCCCATAGGCACACCCTGACACTCCCAGGCACACCTCTGACATTCCCAGGCACACCCCAGACACCCCAGGCACACCACACCCCCCAGGACACCCCAATACTACTAGGGTACCCTCTGTCAATTCCCCAACAATCCCAGGCACAACCCGACACCCCTGTCTCCCCTGATCAAACCCAGGCACTCCGTGACACCTCCAGCACAACCTGACACTCCCCAGGCAGACCCTTGACACCCTGAGGCAGACAATTCTGACACCCCAGTACAACCCGACACCCCAGGCAAACCCATGATACCTCTAGGCACTGACACTCCAGCCACACCTCTGACACTCCTAGGCATTTCTGACACTCCCTGGTACCCTGACACTCCCAGGCACACCTCTGACACTGCCAGGCACACCTCTGACAATCCCAGACACTCAGGCAGTCCGACACTCCAGGCACACCTTGACACTCCAAGGCACGCCTCTGATACTCCCAGGCACACCTCTGACACTCCCAGGTCCGCCTCTGACACCCCCAGGCAACCTGACACTCAGGTAAACCCATGATACTCCCTAGGCACACCTCTGACACTCCCAGATACACCTCTGACACTCCTAGGCATTCCTCCACACTGGCATTCCTCTGACAATCCCAGGCACACCTCTGACACCAGGCACACCGCCAATCCCAGGCACCCCAGACACCCACACACTGATACCTCAGGTACACCTCTGATACCCCCAGGCACACCTTGAGACCAGGTACCCACTGACACTGGTACACCTCTGACATATCCAGTTACACCTGACACACCCCTGACTATCCCAGGCAGAGACACTCCGGCACACCTCTGATACTCCCAGGCACATCTTGACACCTGAGGTACACCTGAACCTCCCAGGTACACCTCCATACTCCCACACTCCCAGGCACACCTCTGACACTGGCACACCTCCTTGACACTCAAACACCTCTGACACCCCAGGCACACCCATGACACTCCCCAGTTACACCTTTGACACCCCAGGCACACGTCCGCCAACTCCCAGATACAACCTGACACTCCCAGGCACATCTCTGAAACTCCCAGGCACACCTCTGACACCCCAGGCACACCACTGACACCCCAGATACACCTCTGAAACTCCCAGGCACACCTCTGACATCCCAGGTTCACCTCTGACACTCCCAGGTACACCTCAGACGCTCCAAGGAGCACCTCTGACACCCAAGTGCACCTCTGACACTCCCAGGCACACCTCTGGCACTCACAGGCACACCTCAGACACTCCCAGGCACACCTCTGACATGTACACGTCTAACACTCCCAGGTACAACTCCGACACTCCCAGGTAAACCTCCGATACTCCTAGGTACACCCCTGCCACTCCCAGACCTCTGACACCCCAGGTACACCCCAGACACTCCCAGGCACACTCTCACACCCCCAGGCACACTCTAACACTACCAGGCACCCTCTGTCACCCCTGACACAGTCCAACACCCCAAGCACAACCCGACACTCCCAGACACACCTCCGACACCCAGGCACACCTCCGACACTCCCAGGCACACTTACACTCGCGCACACCTCCGACACTCCCAGGTACACCTGTGACACCCCAGGCACACCTCCGACACCCGGCACACCTCTGACACTCCCAAGCACACCTCTGACACTCCCAGGTAAACCTCCGACACCCCAGGCACACCTCTGAAACCCCAGGTACATCTCTGACACCCCAGGTACACTCCGATACTCCCAGGCACACCTCCTGATACCCCAGGCACACCTCTGACACTACCAGGTACCCTCTGACACCCTTGGTTCACCCCTGAGACTCCCAGGCACACCTCTGACATCTCCCTGGTACACCTCCGATATTCCCAGGTACACATCCGATATTCCCAGGTACACCTCCGATACCCCAGGTACACCTTTGAGACTCCGGTACTTCACTGACACTCCTGGCATACCTCTGACATTCCCCAGTACACCTCTGACACTCCCCAGGTACACCTCTGATGCCCCAGGCACCTCTGACACTCCCAGGTCCGCCTCCGACACTCCCAGGCACAACCCGACACTTCCAGGCACACCTCTGACACCCCAGGCACACCTCTGACACCCCAGGCACACCTCTGACACCCCAGGCACACCTCTGACAACCCAGATACACCCTGACACCCCCGGCACACTCTGACACTCCCAGGCTACACCTCTGACACTCCCAGAACACCCTCAGACACCCAAGAGCACCCCTGACACTCCCATGCACCTCTGACACTCCCAGGCACACATCTGGCACTCCAGGCACACATCAGACACTCCGGTACACCTCTGATACTCCCATGTACACCCTGACACTCCCTGATACACGTCCAATACTCCCAGGTACAACCACATTCCCAGGCAAACTCGATACTCCTAGGCACACCCCTGACACCAGCACCTCTGACACCCAGGCACACCCCAGACACCCCAGGTACACTTCCCACACCCCAGGCACACCTCCAACACTACTAGGTACCTTCACTCCCTGATACACGTCTAACACTCCGGCACAACCCGACACCCCAGGCACACCTCCGTCACCCCACACCTCTGACAATCCCAGGTACCCCTGCAGACACCCCAGGCACAACTCCCACACCCCGGCAGACCTCTGACACTCCCCAGGCACGCCTCTGATACCAGCACCTCACACTCCCAGGTCCGCCTCTGATACTCCCATGTACACGTCCAACACCCCAGGCACTCCGACACTCCCAGGTAAACCTCCTATTCCCCAGTTACACCCCTGACTATCCCAGGCACACCTCAGACACCCAAGGAGCACCTCTGACACTCCCAAGTGCACCTCCACACCCCAGGCACACCCTGGCACTCCCAGGCACACCTCAGACACCCCAGGTACACCTCTGACACTCCCAGGTACACCCCAGACACTCCCAGGCACACTTCTCACACCCCAGCACCTCTAACACTACCAGGTACCCTCTGTCACTCCCTGATACCACACCCCACACCCATCAAGCACACCTCCGACACTCCCAGGCACCTCCGAACCCTGCGCCACTTCTGACACTGCAGGTACACTCCGACACTCCCAGGCACACCTGTGACACTCCCAGGCACACGCTGACACTCCCAGGCACACCTCTGACACTCCCAAGCACACCTCTGACACTCCCAGGCACACCTCCGACACTCCCGTACACCTCCGATACCCCAAGGTACATCTCTGACACTCCCACGCACACCTCCGATACCCCAGGTACACTCGATACCCCAGGTACACCTCTGACACTACCAGGCACACCTCTGACACCCCTGGTTCACCTCTGAGACCAGGCACACCTCTGACATCTCCCCTGCACACCTCCGATATTCCCAGGTACACCTCCGATATTCCCAGGTTCACCTCCGATACTCCCAGGCACACCTTGAGACTGCCAGGTACCTTCACTGACACTCCCTGGCATACCTCTGACATCACAGGCACACCTCTGACACCCCAGGTACACCCTGATGCTCCCAGGCACACCTCTGACACTCGCGTCCGCCTCCGACACCCAGGGTACAACTCCGACACCCCAGGTACACCTCTGACACTCCAGGCACACCTCCGACACCCTCAGGGCCACCCTGACACTCCCAGGCACACCTCTCCAGGCACACCGCTGACACCCCAGGCACACCTCTGACACCCCCAGGCACACCTCCGACACTCCGGCACACCTCTGACACCCAGGTACAACCCGACACCCCAGGCACACCTCTGACACCCCAGGCACACCTCTGACACCCAGGTACACCTCTGACACTCCCAGACACACCTCTGACACTTCCAGGTACACCTCTGACACTCCCAGCCACACCTACATTCCGGCACACCTCTGACACTCCCAGGCACACCTCTGATGCTCCCAGGCACACCTCTGACACTCAGGTCTGCCTGACACCTCCCAGGTACAACTCCGACACCCCAGGCACACCTCTGACACTCCCAGGTACACCCCTGACACTCCCAGGCACACTCTGACACTCCAGATACACCCTAAAACCCCAGGCACACCTCTGACACTCCCAGGCACACCTCTGACACTCCCAGGAACACCTCAGACACTCCAAGGAGCACCTCTGACACCCGTGCACATCTGACACTCCCAGGCACACCTCTGGCACTCCCAGGCACACCTCAGACACTCCCAGGCATACCTCTGATACTCCCATGTACACCTCTGACACTCCCTGATACACGCTCCAACACTCCCAGGTACAACCTGACACTCCCAGGCAAACCTCCGATACTCCTAGGTACACCCCTGACACTCCCAGGCACACCTCTGACATTCCCAGGTACACCCCAGACACTCCCAGGCACACTTCACACTCCCAGTTACACCTCTAACACTACTAGGTACCTCTGTCACCCCCTGATACACGTGCCAACAATCCCAGGTACAACCCTGACACTCCCAGGTACACCCAGGTACACCTCTGACAAACCCAGGTACCCTGTGACACTCCCAGGTACAACCCGACACTCACAGGTAGACCTCTGACACCCCCAGGTACGCCTCTGATACTCCCAGGTACCCTCTGACACTCCCAGGTCCGCCTCCGACACCCCAGGTACAACCTGACACTCCCAGGTAAACCCATGATACTCCTAGGTACACCTCTGACACTCCCAGGCCACCTCTGGACACCCTGTATTCCTCTGACACTCCTGGTACTCCTCTGACACTCCCAGGTACACCTCTGACACTGCCAGGTACACCTCAGACAATCCCAGGCACTCCTGTGACACCCCAGGTACAACTCCTACACTCCCAGGCAGACCTCCTGACACTCCAGGTACGCGCCTCTAATATCTCAGGTACACCTGTGACACTCCCAGGTCCGCCTCTGATACTCATGCACACGTCCAACACTCCCAGGTACACCTGATACTCCCAGGTAAACCTCCGATACTCCTAGGCACACCCTGACACTCCCAGGCACACCTCTGACACTCCCAGGTACACCCCAGACACTCCAGGCACACTTCCCACTCCCAGCGACACTCTAACACTACTAGGTACTCCTCTGTCACTCCCTGATACACGTCTAACACTCTCAGGTACAACTCCGACACTCCCAGGTACACCTCCATCACTCCCAGGTACACCTCTGACACTCCCAGTTACACCTCTGACACTCCCAGGCACACCTCTGCACCCCGGGCCACCCTCAGACACCCCAGGCACACCTCTGACACTCCCAGACACCCCAGACACCCCAGGTACACCTCACACCCTAAGCACACCTCTAACACTACCAGGTACCTCTGTCACTCCCTGATACACGTCTAACACTCCCAAGTACAACCCGACACTCCCAGGTACACCTCCGACACCCCAGGTCACACCTCGACACACTCCCAGGTACACTTGACACTCGCAGGTACACCTCTCTGACACCCCAGATACACCCCTAAAACTCCCAGGCACACCTCTGACACTCCCAGTACCTGACCTCCCAGGTACCTCAGACCCCCAAGGAGCACCTCTGACACTCCCAGGTGCATCTGACACTCCCAGGCACACCTCTGGCACTCCCAGGTACACCTCAGACACTCCCAGGTATCCTCTGATACTCCCATGTACCTCTTGACACTCCCTGATACACGTCCTAACACTCAGGTACAACTCCGACACTCCCAGGCCAACCTCCATTGCTCCTAGGTACACCCTGACACTCCCAGGCACACTGACATTCCCAGGTACACCCAGACACTCCAGTTTACTTCTCACACTCCCAGGCACCTCTAACACTACTAGGTACTCCTCTGTCACTCCCTGATACACGTCTAACAATCCCAGGTACAACTCCGACACTCCCAGGTACACCTCCGTCACTCCCAGGTACACCTCTGACAAACCCAGGTACTCCTGTGACACTCCCAGGTACAACTCCGACACTCACAGGTAGACCTCTGACACTCCCAGGTACGCCTCTGATACTCCCAGGTACACCTCTGACACTCCCAGGTCCGCCTCCGACACTCCCAGGTACAACTCCGACACTCCCAGGTAAACCTATGATTCTCCTAGGTACACCTCTGACACTCCAGCCACCTCTGACCCCTCCTAGGTATTCCTCTGACACTCCTGGTACTCTCGACACTCCCAGGTACCTCTGCCTCCCAGGTACCTCAGGTACACCTCTGACACTCCCAGGTACCCCCAGACACTCCCAGGTTACACTACTCACACTCCCAAGTACCTCTAACACTACCAGGTACTCTGTCACTCCTGATACACATCTAACACTCCCAAGTACAACTCCGACACTCCAGGTATACCTCCGACACTCCCAGGTACACTTCTGACACTCAGGTCCACCTCCGACACTCCCAGGCACACCTGTGACACTCCCAGGTACACCGCTGACACTCCCAGGTACCTCTGACACTCCAGTACACCTCTGACACTCCCAGGTACACCTCCACTCTCCAGGCCTCTGATACTCCCAGGTACATCTCTGACACTCGGTACACCTCCATACTCCCAGGTACCTCCCGATACTCCCAGGTACACCTCTGACACTACCAGGTACTCTTCCTGACGCCCCTGGTTCACCTCTCTAGAGACTCCCAGGTACACCTCTGACATCTCCCTCGTACACCTCGTATTCCAGGCGTTACACCCTCCGATATTCCCAGGTACACCTCCCGATACTCCCAGGTACACCTTTGAGACTCCCAGGTACTTCACTGACACTCCCTGGTATACCTCTGACATTCTGGTACACCTCCCGACACTCCCAGGTTACACCACTCTGATGTCTGGGCCACCTCGACACTCCCAGGTCCGCATCCGACCCCCCAGGTGCAACAAACGCCAGGTGCGCCTCTGTTTCCTAGGTACACCTCTGACACTCCCCAGGTACACCTCTGACACTCCCAGATACACCTGACCTCCCAGGTGCACCTTTGACACTCCCAGGTACACCTCTGACACTCCCAGGTACACCTCAGACACTCAAAGAATCTCTGACACTTCCAAAGTGCACATCTGACCCCACTCCCAGGCACACCTCTCGCACTCCCAGGTACACCTCAAGACACTACCAGGTACACCTCTGATGCTCCCCATGTGCACCTCCTGACACTCTGATACACGTCCTAACACTCCCAGGTACGCTCCGACACTCCCAGGCAAGCCTCCAGGCACTCCTAGGTACACCCTGACACTCCCAGGCTGCCTCTGACACTCCCAGGTGCACTGAACCTCCCAGATTGCCTTCTCCACCTCCCAGGTGCCTCACTACTGGAATTGCTCCTCTGTGCTCCTGATGCCCGTCCTAACCTCCCAGGTACAACTCCGACACTCAGGTACACCTCCGTCACTCCCAGAATTTGCACCTCTGACAAACCCAGGCTTGCTCCCTGTGACGCTCCCAGGCAACTCCGACACTCCCAGGTAGAACTCTGACACTCCCCAGGTACGCCTCTGATACTCCAGGTTCACTTCTGACCTCCCAGGTCCCCGCCTCCGACACTCCCCAGGTACAACTCCATTGCTCCCAGGTAAACCTATGATGATGCTCCCTGGGCACACCTCTGACTTGCTCCCAGGTACACCTCTGACACTTCTAGGTATTCCTCCTGACTTACTCCCTAGGCCACTCCTCCTGACGCTCCCCAGGTACACCTCTGACACTGCCAGGTACACCTCCTGACCAATCCCAGGTACTCCTGAGAGACGCACCCAAGGTACCTCCGATACTCCCCAGGTACCTCTGATGCTCCAGGTGCACCTTTCAGACTCCAGGTGCTCACTGACCTCCTGGAACACCCTCTGACATGCCCAGTTACACCTCCACCGACACTCCCAGTTACACCCCTGACTATCCCAGGTACACCTCTGACACTCCAGGTGCCTCTCGATGCTCCCAGGTACATCTCTGACACTCCCAGGTTGCACCTCCGATGCTCCCAGGTAGACCTCTGACCTCCAAGGTACCACCGTGACACTCCCAGGTGCACCTCCTGACACTCCCAGGCCACACCTCTGACACTCCCAGGTACACCTCCGACACTCCCAGGTACACCTGCCAGTGCTCCCTGGGTGCACCTCCTGACACTCCCATTCACACCTCTGACACTCCCTGGGTATTCACTCTGACCTCCCTGGTGCTCCTCTGACCTCCCAGTGCACCTCTGTTTTCTCCAGGTGCACACTCAGACAATCCCAGGTACTCCTGTGACACTCCCAGGTACAACTCCTACACTCCCAGGGCAGACCTCGTGTACTCCAGGTGCACTTCTGACACTGTGGTGCACACCTCCGACACTCAGGCACACTGTTGGGCCTCCCAGGTGCAGCTGACTTGCTCCCAGGTACACCCTCTGACACTCCCAAGTACACCTCTGACACTCCCAGGTGCACCTCCGACACTCCCAGGTACACCTCCTGATGCCCCGAGGTACATCTCTGACACTCCCAGGTGCACCTCCGTGCTCCCAGGTACACCTCGACACCAGGCCACACTCTGACACTATGAGTACACCTCTGACACTCCTGGTTCTCCCTGAGAACTCCCAGGTACACCTCTGACATCTCCCTCATTGCACCTCCACGATATTCCCAATTTACACCTCGATATTCTGAGTTCACCTCCCGATACTCCCAGGTACCTTTGAGACTGCCAGGTACTTCACTGACGCTCCTGGTTGCTCACCTCTGACATTCCCAGGTACACCTCTGACACTCCAAGTACCTCTGACACTCCAGGTGCCCTCCGACACTTTCAGGTACACCTCCTGATGCTCCCCAGGTGAAATCTCTGACACTCCAGTGCACCTCCGACACTCAGGTTGCCTCCGATACTCCCAGGTTTTCCTCTGACACTACCAGGTACTCCTCTGACGCCCCTGGTTCACCTCTGGGAGACTCCAGGTACACCTCTGACATCTCCTCGTACACCTCCCGTGTCCCAGGTACACCTCCGATATTCAGGTACACCTCCGATACTCTGGGCGTTACACCTTTGAGACTCCCCAGTGCTCACTGACCTCCCTGGTATGCCTCGACATTCCCAGGTACACCTCCTGACACTCCCATGTGCACCTCTGAATGCTCCAAATTTTCCTCTGACACTTTCCAGGTCCGCATCCGACTGCTCCCAGGTACCAACTCCACCCGACACTCCCAGGTACACCTCCTGACCACTCCCTAGGTACACCTCTGTTGCTCCCAGGTACACCTCCAGGCACTCCCCAGATACACCTCTGACACTCCCCGTTTCTTTGACACTCCCAGGTACACCTCTGACACTCCCAGGTGCCCACCTCAGACACTCAGGCACCTCCCCGAGCACTTCCAGAGTGCATCCTGACTTGCTCCCAGACACCACCTCTCCCGCCTCCCAAGGTTACCTCAGACACACTATGGTGCACCTCTGATGCTCCATGTTGCACCTCTGACGCTCCCTGATGCCGTCTAACACTCCCAGTGCAACTCCATTGCTCCAGGCAAACCTCCCGATGCTCTGGGTGCACCCCCTGACACTCCCAGGTACACCTCTGACCTTGCTCCCAAATTTTCCCAGACACTCCCAGGTTACCTTCTCCCCACACTCCCAGGTACACCTCTAAGCTAGGTACTCCTCTGTCCTCCCCGATACCGTCCTAACACCAGGTGCAACTCCATTTCCCAGGTACCTCCGTCCTCCCCAGGGGTGCACCTCCCTGACAAACGTTGCTCCTGTTGACACTCCCAGGTACTGCTCAAACACTCTCTCAGACCTCCTGACCCCTTACTCCCAGGTACGCCTCTGATACTCCCAGGTTCGCTTCTGACACTCCCAGGTCCCACCTCCGACTTGGGTACATCTCCACGACACTCCCAGGCCAAGCCTATGATGCTCTAGGTGCCTCCTGACACTCAGATTGCACCTCTGACCTCCTGGGTATTCCTCTGACCTCCTGGTGCTCTCTGACGCTCCCAGGTACACTCTGACCTGCCAGGTACACCTCTGATAATCCCAGGCTGCTCTGTGACACTCAGGTACACCTCCGATACTCCCAGGTGCACAGTGCTCAGGTGCACCTTTCAGACTCCCAAGGTGCTCCTGGCTTGCTCCCTGGAACACCACCTCTGACACTCCAGGTACCTCTGATACTCCCAGGTACATCTCTGACACTCCCAGGTACACCTCCGATACTCCCAGGTAAACCTCTGCCTCCCAGGTACACCGCTGACACTCCCGGTACACCTCTGACACTCCCAAGTACACCTCTGACCTCCCAGGTACCTCCGCCTCCCAGGTACACCTATGATACTCCTAGGTACACCTCTGACACTCCAGCTACACCTCACACTCCTAGGTATTCTCTGACACTCCTGGTACTCTCTGACTCCCAGGTACATCCTCTGACACTGCCAGGTACCTCAGACATCCCAGGTACTCTGTGACACCTCCCAGGTACAACTCCTACACTCCCAGGTGAACCTCTGACACTTCCCAGGTACACTTCTGACACTCCCAGGTACCTTCGACACTCCCAGGCACACCTGTGACACTCCCAGGTACCGCTGACACTCCCAGGTACACCTCTGACACTCCCAAGTACACCTCTGACACTCCCAGGTACACCTCCGACACTCCAGGTACCTCTGATACCCCAGGTACATCTCTGACACTCCCAGGTACACCTCCGATACTCCCAGGTACACCTCCCGTGCTCCCAGGTACACCTCTGACACTACCAGGTACACCTCTGACACTCCCTGGTTCACCTCTGGGCTTCCAGGTACACCTCTGTCTCCCTCATACCTCCGATATTCCCAGGTACCTCCGATATTCCCAGTTCTCCGATACTCCCAGTTGCAGAACTGCCAGGTACTTCACTGATCCCTGGCATACCTCCACATTCCCAGGCACACCTCCTGACACCCCAAGCACACCTCTGACACCTACCAATTCCCGACACCCCAGGCACACCTCTGATACCCAGGCACATCTCTGACACTCCCAGGCACACCTGATAATTCTGGTGCACACCTCCTGATAATTCAGGTACACCTCTGACACTACCAGGCACCTCTGACGCCCCTGGTTCACCTCTGAGACTCCCAGGCACACCTCCTGACATCTCCCTGCACACCTCCGATATTCCCCAGGCACACCTCCGATATTCCCCAGCACACCTCCGATACTCCCCAGGCACACACCTTGAGACTCCTTATGGCACTTCACACTGACACTCCCTGGTATACCTCTGACATTCCCAGCAGGCACACCTCTGACACTCCCAGGCACACCTCTGATGCCCTGTGCACACCCCTGACACTCCCAGGTCCGCATCCGACACTCCCAGGCACAACCCGATTCCCAGGCACACCTCTGACACCCCAGGCACACCTCCTGACACCCCAGGCACACCTCTGACACTCTGAGACACACCTCTGACACCCCAGGCACACCTTGACACCTCCCAGGCACACCTCTGACACTCCTGAGAGGCACACCTCAGACACCCAAGGAGCACCTCTGACACTTCCAAGTGCACATCTGACACCCCTGGTAAGCACACCTCTCACCCCAGGTACACCTCAGACACTACCAGGCACACCTCTGATACCCCATGTACACCTCCTCTGACACCTTCTGACACACGTCCACTCCCAGTACAACCCGACCACTCCCAGGCAAACCTCCGATACTCCTAGGCACAATTCCCCTGACAATCCCAGGTACACCCCGACACTTGGTACACCCCAGACACTCCCAGGTACACTTCTCACACCCCAGGCACCTCTAACACTACTTCAGGCACCTCTGTCACCCCTGACACACGCGTCTAACACTCCCAGGTACAACCTGACACACTTGCAAGTACACCTCCGTCACTCCCAGGGCACACCTCTGACAAACCCAGGCACCCCAGACACTCCCCAGGCACAACCTGGACACCCCAGGCAGACCTCTTGGACACTCCCAGGCACGCCTCTGATACCCCAGGTTCACTGGACACTCCCCAGGTCCACACCCAGCACAACCTGACACTCCCAGGCAAACCCCATGATACTCCTAGGCACACCCCTGACACTCCAGGCACACCTCTGACACCCTAGGTAATCCTCTGACACTCCCTGGTACCCTCTGACGATCCCAGGCACTCTGACACTGCCAGGCACACCTCTGACAATCCCAGGTACCCCACACCCGCTGCACACCTGGATACCCTGCACACCTCTGGATACTCCTGGTGCACACCTTCAGACTTGCAAGTACCCACTGACACTTCTGGAACACCTGACACACCTCTGACATGCCAGTTACACCTCCGACACTCCCAGTTACACCCCTGATATCCCAGGTACACCTCTGACACTCCAGGTACCTCTGATACTCCCAGGTACATCTCTGACACTCCCAGGTACACTCCGACACTCCCAGATACACCCCTGACACTCCCAGGTACAGCTCTGAAACTCCCAGGTACACCTCTGACACTCCCAGGTACACCTCTGACACTCCCAGATACACCTTTGACACTCCCAGGTACACCTCTGACACTCCCAGGTACACCTCTGACACTCCCAGGTACACCTCAGACACTCCAAGGGCACCTCTGACACTCCCAAATGCCTCTGACACTCCCTAGGCACACCTCTGACCTCCCAGGTACACCTCAGACACTCCCAGGTACACCTCTGAAACTCCCAGGTACACCTCTGACACTCCCTGATACGTCTAACACTCCCAGGTACAACTCCGACACTCCAGGTAAACCTCCGATACTCCTAGGTACACCCCTGACACTCCCAGGTACCTCTGACACTCCCAGGTACAACCAGACACTCCCAGGTACACTTCTCACACTCCCAGGTACACCTCTGAAACTCCCAGGTACACCTCTGACACTCCCTGATACACGTCTAACACTCCCAGGTACAACTCCGACACTCCTAGGTAAACCTCCGATACTCCTAGGTACACCCCTGACACTCCCAAGTACACCTCTGATACTCCCAGGTACACCTCCGATACTCCAAGGTACACCTTTGAGACTCCCAGGTACTTCACTGACACTCCCTGATATACCTCTGACCTTCCCAGGTACACCTCTGACACTCCCAGGTACACCTCTGATACTCCCAGGTAAACCTCTGACCTCCCAGGTCCGCCTCCGACACTCCCAGGTACAACTCCGACTCTCCCAGGTACACCTCTGACACTCCCAGGTACACCTCTGACACTCCCAGGTACACCTCTGCACCTCCCAGTGTAACCTCCCAGGTACACCTCTGACACTCCCAGGTACACCTCTGACACTCCCAGGTACTCCACTGACATTACCTGGTACACCTCTGACACTCCCAGGTACACGTCCGACACTCCCAGATACACCTCTGACACTGCCAGGTACATCTCTGAAACTCCCAGGTACACCTCTGACACTCCCAGGTACATCTCTAAAACTCCCAGGTACACCTCTGACACTCCCAGGTGCCACCACCTGACACTCCCAGATACACCTCTGACACTCCCATGTACACCTCTGACACTCCCAGGTACACCTCTGACACTCCATGGTGCACCTCTGTTAATCCCATGTACACCTCTGACACTCCCAGATACACCGCCGATACTCATAGGTACACCCCTGACACTCCCAGGTACACCCCTGACAATCCCAGGTACACCCCTGACACTCCCAGGTACACCTCTGACACTCCCTAGTACACACCTGACACTCCCAGGTACACCACTGACACTCCAAGGTACACCTCTGGCATTCCCAGGTACACCTCTGACACTGGCAGGTACACCTCTGACACTCCCAGATACACCTCTGACACTCCCAGGAACACATCCGATACTCCCAGGTACACCTCTGACACTCCCAGGTACTCCTCTGACACTCCCTGGTTCACCTCTGACATTCCCAAGTACACCTCTGACACTCCCAGGTACACCTCTGACACTCCCAGGTACACCTCAGACACTCCCAGAACATTCTGACACTTCCAGGTACACCTCCGACACTTCCAGGCCTGTGACCTCCCAGGTACTCAGCCTCTCGGTACACCACTGACCTCCCAGGTACACCTCTGACACTCCCAGGTACACCTCCGTTATCCAGTGCACACCTCCGATACTCCCAGGTACACCTCTGACCCTCCCAGGTACTCCTCTGATACTCCTGGTTCACCTCTGACACTCCCAAGTACAGCTCTGACACTCCCAGGTACCTTCAGACACTCCCAGGTACACCTCTGACAATGCCAGGTACACCTCTGACACTGGGGTACACCTCTGCTTGCTCCCAGGTACACCTCCTGTCAGGTACACCTCAGACACTCCCAGGCACCTTTGACCTCCCAGGTACAACTCACACTCCCAGGACACCCACACCCCCAGGTACCTCGACAGGTACACCTCAGACACTCACAGGTACACCTCTGACACTGCCAGGTACATCTCTGACTGCCAGGTACACCTCTGACACTCCCAGATACACCGCCGATACTCACAGGTATGACACTCCCAGGTACACCCTGACAATCCCAGGTACCTCCTGTCCTCCCAGGTACACCTCTGACCTCCCAGGTACACCTTTGGCCACTCCCAGTTACACCTCCGACACTCCCAGTTACACCCCTGACCTCACAGGTACACCTCTGACACTCCAGGTACACCTCTGACACCAGGTACCTCCGATACTCCCAGGTACACCTCTGAACCTCCCAGGTACAACTCTGACACTCCCAGGTACACCTGACACTCCCAGGTACACCTCCGACACCCCAGGTACCTCAGACACTCACAGGTACACCTCTGACACTGCCAGGTACATCTCTGACACTGCCAGGTACACCTCTGAGCACTCCCAGATACACCGCCGTGCTCACAGGTACACCCTCCCAGGTACACCTGACAATCCCAGGTACACTCCTGTCCTCCCAAGTACCTCGGCACTCCCAGGTACACCTTTGACACTCCAGGTACCACCCGGCCTCCCAGGCACACCCCTACCTCCCAGGTACCTCTGACACTCCCACGTACACCTCAGACACTCCCAGGGCATTTCTGACTCTTCCAGGTACACCTCCGACACTTCCATGTGCACCTCTGACCTCCCAAGTATACCTCTGAACTCCCAGGTACTTCTGATGCTCCCAGGTACTCCTCTACAGCACTCCCAGGTACCTCCGATACTCCCAGGTACACCTCTGACACTCCTGAGCCTCCCTAACACTCCTAGTTTCACCTCTGAACTCCCAGGCACCTCTGCCTCCTAGGTACACCTCCGATATTCCCAGGTACACCGCCGATATTCCCAGGTCCACCTCCGATACTCCCAGGTACACCTTTGAGACTCCCAGGTACTTCACTGACACTCCTTGGTATACCTCTGACATTCCCAGGTATACCTCTGACACTCCCAGGTACGCCTCTGATTCTCCCAGGTACACCTCTGACACTCCCAGGTCCGCCTCCGACACTCCCAGGTAAACCTCCGATACTCCTAGGTACACCTCTGACACTTCCAGGTACACCTCTGACACTCCTAGGTATTCCTGTGACACTCCCTGGTACTCCTATGACACTCCCAGGTACACCTCTGACACTGCCAGGTACACCTCTGACAATCCCAGGTACTCCTGTGACACTCCCAGTTACACCTCCGACACTCCCAGGTACACCTCTGACACTCCTAGGTACACCTCCGATATTCCCAGGTACACCTCCGATATTCCCAGGAACACCTCTGATACTCCCAGGTACACCTTTGAGACTCCCAGGTACTCTACTGACACTCCCTGGTACACCTCTGACATACCCAGTTACACCTCCGACACTTCCAGTTACAACCCTGACAATCCCAGGTACACCTCTGACACTCCCAGGTACACCTCTGATACTCCCAGGTACACCTCTGACACTCCCATGTACACCTCCGATACTCCCAGGTACACCTCCGATACTCCCAGGTACACCTCTGACACTCCTAGGTACTCCTCTGACACTCCCTGGTTCACCTCTGAGACTCCCAGGTACACCTCTGACACTCCCTGGTACACCTCCGATATTCCCAGGTACACCTCCGATATTCCCAGGTACACCTCCGATGCTCCTAGGTACACCTTTCAACCTCCCAGGTACTTCACTGGCACTCCCTGGTATACCTCTGACATTCCCAGGTACACCTATGACACTCCCAGGTTCACCTGTGATACTCCCACGTACACCTCTGACACTCCCAGGTCCGCCTCCGACACTCCCAGGTACAACTCCGACACTCCCAGGTACACCTGCGATACTCCTAGGTACACCTCTGACACTCCCAGGTACACCTCTGACACTCCCAGGTACACCTCTGACGCTCCCAGGTACACCTATGACACTCGTAGGTACACCTTTGACACTCCCAGGTACACCTCTGACACTCCCAGGTACTCCACTGACATTACCTGGTACACCTCTGACATTCCCAGGTACACGTCCGACACTCCCAGATACACCTCTGACACTCTCAGGTACATCTCTGAAACTCCTAGCTACACCTCTGACACTCCCAGGTACACCTCTGACACTCCCAGATGCCTCTGTACTCCCAGGTACCTCTGGCCACTCCCAGGGCCTCAGACACTCCCAAGGCACCTCGGCCTCCCAGTGCCTCCTGACACTCCCAGGCACACCTCTGACTTGCTCCCATGTGCCACCTCAGACACTCCAGGTACACCTCTGACACTCCTGACACGTCCTAACACTCCCAGGTACCCTGACACACGGCCCAACACTCCCAGGCACAACTCCGACACTCCTAGGCAACCCCTGATTCTCCCAGGCACACCCCGACACTCCCAGGTACACCTCTGACACCCCAGGCACACCCCAGACACCCCAGGTACACTTCTCACACTCCCAGGCACACCTCTGAAACCCCAGGTACACTCCTGACACTCCCTGATACACGTCTAACACTCCCAGGCACAACCTGACACTCCTAGGTAAACCTCCTGATAATTCCCAGGCACACCCCTGACACTCTAAGCACACCTCTTGAGTACCCCAGGTACACCTCCGATACTCCAAGGCACACCTTGAGACCTGAAGTACTTCACTGACACCTCTGATATACCTCTGACATTCCCAGGCACACCTCTGACACCCCAGGTACACCTCTGATACCCCAGGTAAACCTCTGACACTCCCAGGTCCGCCTCCGACACTCCCCAGGCACAACTCCGACTCTCCCAGGCACACCTCTGGACACTCCCCAGTACACCCTGACACCCCAGGTACACCTCTGACACTCCCCAGTCACATCTATGACACTCCCAGGCACACCTTTGACACCCCAGGTACACCTCTGACACCCCAGGTACTCCATGCACTGACACACCTTGCACCTCTGACACTCCCCAGGCACACGTCCCACACCCCTGAGACACACCTGACACTGCCACAGGCACATCCCTGAAACCCCAGGTACACCCCTGACACCCAGGCACATCTCTAAACCCCAGGCACACCTCCTCTGACACCCCAGGCACACCACTGACACCCCAGACACACCCCTGACACTGCATGTACACTCTGACACTCCCAGGTACACATTCTGACACTCCTTGGTACACCCTCTGATAATCCCATGTACACCTCTGACACTCCCCTGATACCTGCTCCAACACTCCCAGGTACACCCGACACTCCCCAGGTAAAACCTCCCGACAATTCTAGGTCAACCCCTTTCACTACCAGGCACACCTCTGACACTCCCCAGGCACACTCCCAGACACCCCAGACACACCTCTATCACACCCCAGGCACACCCCTAACACTACTAGGTACCTCTGTCACCCCCTGACACGCCCACCACCCCAGGTACAACCTGACACTGCAAGTACAACTCCGACACTCTGAGGCACACCCCACCACCCACCACACCTCTGACACCCCAGGCACATTCTGGACAATTCTGCCAAGAACACTGACACCCCAGGCACACCTCTGACACTCCCCATGCATACCCTTGACACCCAAGGCATACCTTGACACTCCCCAGGCACACCCCCGACACCTCCAAGCACCACTGACTCTCTCCCTACACCCCTGACACCCCAGGTGCCACCATCTGACACTCCCAGACACACCTCTGACACTTCCAGGCACACCTCACAGACACTCCAAGGAGCACCTCCTCTGACACTTCCAAGCACCTCTGGATGGCTCCCCAGGCATACCCTCCTGACACTCTAAGCACACCTCTGACACCCCAGGCACACCTCCTGACACCTAAGGCACACCTGACACCTGCAGGCACATCTCACACTGCCTTGCACACCTTTACACTCAGCACACCTTTCTGACACCTACGTACACCTCTGACACCACAGGCACACCTCTGACACCCCAGCCACACCTTTGTCACCCCAGGCACCACTGACATTCCCCTGGCACACCCTCTGACACTCCCAGGTACACCGCTGACACTGCCAGATACACCTCCGACACTCTGCACACCTCCAACACTCCCCAGGCACACTCTCCCCACCCCAGGCACACCTCCGACACTCCCCAGGCACACACCTCTGACACCCCCAGGCACACCCCCTGACCCAAGGCACACCCCACACTTCCACACCTCTGACACCTGCACACCTGACATCCCCAGGCACACCACTGACAACCTGCAGGCACTCGTGACACTCCCCAGATGACACCTGACACCGGTACACCTCTGACACCCCAGGTACACCTGATATTCCCACGTACAATTTCCGATATTCCAGGTACACCCCAGATGTTCAAGTAGGCATACCCACCTTTGAGACTTCCAGGTACTGACTTACAGTCCCTGGTACAATCTCTGACATTCCCAGCCACACCGAGACCCCCAGTTACACCCCACACTCTAAGCACACCTCTCTGACACTCCCAGGTACACTCTGATACACCCCAGGCACACCTCCTGACACCGCTAAGGCATCTCCGATACCTGGTACACCTCCATGTCCTGCACACCTCCTGACACCCTGCACAACATCAACACCCTGGTTCACCCTGAGACTTGCGTCTCACTCAAGCACCCCTGGTACACTTGATATTCTGTACACTGCCGATATTCCCAGGCACACCTCTGATACCCCAGGCACACCCTTTTGAGACTCCCAGGTACTTTCACATCAGACACTCCCTGGTATTCTCTTGACTTTCCCAGACATGTCTCTGACACTCCCAGGTACGCCTCTCTGGATACTCCCCAAGCACACCTCTGACACTCCCAGGTCCGCCTCCTTGTCAATTCCCCAGGCACAACTCCGACACTCCCAGGTAAACCTCCGATACTCCTAGGTAAAACCCTCTGACACCTCCAGGCACAACTCTGACACTCCTAGCATTCCTCTGACACTCTGGTACTCCTCTTGACACTTAGGCACACCTCTGACACTGCTATAAGTACACCTCTGACATCCCAGGTACCTGTGACACCCCTGCACACTCCGACACTTGGTACACCTCTGACACCTTGTAATAATCTGGATATTCCCAGGTACCACTGATATTCCCAGGCACACCTCATACTCCCCAGGTACACCTTGAGACTCCCAGGTACCTTACCAACACTCCTGGCAGATGAGGCTCCCAGTTACACTGAGTACTTGAGTTACACTCTGGATACAACCCCAGGTATATTCTACAATTCCCAGGTACACCTCTGATAATTCCCCAGAACACTCTCTGACACTCCCAGCCACACCTCCGATACCCCAGGCACACTTCCGATAATTCCCAGGTACACCTCCTGACACTCCCAGGCTCCTTTCTGACACTCCTGGTTCACCCTGAGACTCCCAGGCACAATTCCTGACACTCCCTGGCACACCTCCGATATCTCAGGCACACCTCCGATATTCCAGGTACACCTTCGGATACCCTATGTCTTTGAGACTCCCCAGGCACTTCACTTGACACCCCCTGTCTCTGACATTCTGTACACGTCTGACCTCCAAGCACACCTCTGATACCCCAGGTAAACCTCTGACACCCCAGTCCGCCTCCGACATACCCCCAGGCACAACTCCGACACTCCCAGGCACACCTCTTACACCCCAGGCACACCCCTGACACCCCAGGCCACCTCTGCCACCCCAGGCACACCTCTGACACCCCAGTGTGCACACCCATGACACTCCCCAGACACACCTTGACACTCCCAGGCACACCTCCTGACACCCCAGGCACTCCACCGACACACCTGGCAACCGTGACACCTACACGTCCGACTAACTAGGCACACCCTGACACCTGCACACTCTGACACCCCTAGCATTCTCTCAATTCCTGACACTTGTTAACTTGACACTCCACAGGCACACTGACACTCCAGGCACACCTCCGATACGCCAAGGCACACCTCTGACACTTGCACACCTCTGACACTCCCAGATACTCTTTGACACTCCCAGGTGTACACCTCTGACACTCCCATACTGGCCTCTGACACTCCCAGGTGCTGGCCTCAGACACCTGCTGAGCACTCTGACACTCCCAATGCACCTCTGACACTTGCAGCACACCTCTGACACTCCCAGGCACACTCAGACACTCCCCAGGTGCACCCCTGAAACCCCAGTACACCTCTGACACTCTCCTGATACACGTCTAACACCCCAGGTACAACTCCGACACCTCTAGGTAAACCTCCTGATACTCCTAGGTACAATTCTGACACTTGCTAGCTTCTGACTCTTGACACTCCCTGGTACACCCCCAGACACCCTTGCACACTCTCACACTTAAGGCACACCTCTAACACCACTAGGCACTTTCATTCTCCCTGATACACGTCTAACCACTTGCAGTCAAATCTTATCAATTCTGCAGCATCACTTGACACTCCCCAGGCACGCCCTGATACTCCCAGGTACACCTCTGACACTCCCAGGTCCGCCTCCGACAATTCCCAGGCAAGCAAATTCCAGACACTCCCAGGTAAACCTACGATACTCCTAGTAGGTACACCTCTGACACTCCCCAGGTACACCTCTCTGACACTCCTAGGTATTCCTCTGACACTCCTGGTACTCCTCTGACACTCCCAGGTACACCTCTGACACTGCCAGGTGCCACCTCTGACAATCCCAGATCCCCAGACACTCCCAGGCACACTTCTGATACTCCCAGGTACATCTCTGATACTCCCTTGGTACACCTTTGAGACTCTGGTACCCACTGACACCCCTGGTACACTCTGACATACCCAGTTACACCTCCTCCCCACACACCTCACAACCCCAGGCACACCTCTGATATTCCCAGGTACAATTCCCTGATAATTCCCCAGGCACATCTCTGACACTCCCCAGGCACACACCTCCGATACTCCCCAGTACACCTCCGATACCCCAGGCACACCCCACACTCCCAGGCACTCCTCTGACACTCCCTGGTTCACTCCTGAGACTCCCTAGTACACCCCTGACATCTCCCTGGCACACCTCCGATATTCCCAGGTACACCTCCGATATTCCCAGGCACACTCTCCGATACTCCCAGGTACCCCTTTGAGACTCCAAGGCATTTCACTGGACACCCCTCAAGTATACCTCTGACATTCCCAGGTACACCTCTGACACTCCCCAGGCACACCTCTGATGCTCCCAGGCACACCTCTGACACTTAAGGTCCGCCTCCCGACACTTGCACAACCTGACACTTGTAGGCACACCACTGACACTCCCCAGGCACACCTTGACACTCCCAGGTACACCTCTGACACTCCCCAGGCACACTCTGACACTCCCCAGGCACACCTATGACACTCTCAGTTACACCTTTGACACTCCTGTGCACACGCCCGCCACTCCCAGACACACCCCATGACACTCCCAGGTACATCTCTAAACTCCCAGGCACAAACTCCCAGGTACACCTCTGAGACTCCCAGGTACACCACTGACACTCCTAGATACACCTCTGACACTCCCAGGTACCTCTGAACCTCCCAGGTACACCTCTGACACTCCAGGTACACTCAGACACTCAAGGAGCACCTCTGACACTCCCAAGTGCACCTGGCCACTCCTGGTGCTCCTCTGACACTCCCAGGTACACCTCTGACATTCCCAGGTACACCTCTGCCACTCCCAGGTACCTCTGACACTCCCAGGTACACCTCAGACACTCCCAGGTACACCTCTGACATTCCCAGGTACACCTCTGCCACTCCCAGGCACACCTCTGACACTCCCAGTGCACCTCTGACCTCCCAAGTGCCACCCCTCCCAGGTACAACTCCTGTCCCAGGTAAACCTCCGATACTCCTAGGTGCACCCTGACACTCCCTGATACGTCTAACACTCCCAGGTACAACTCAGCACTCAGGTAAACCTCCGATACTCCTAGGTACACCCCTGACATCCCCAGGTACACCTCCTGACACTCCCAGGTACACCCCAGACACTCCCAGGTACACTTCTCACACTCCCAGGTACACCTCTGACACTCCCAGGTACAACTCCGACACTCCCAGGTAAACCTATGATACTCCCAGGTACGCCTCTTGTACTCCCAGGTACACCTCTGACACTCCTAGGCACAACTCCGACACTCCCAGGTAAACCTATGATACTCCTAGGTACACCTCTGATACTGCCAGGTACACCTCTGACACTCCCAGGTCCGCCTCCGGCTCCCAGGTACAACTCCGACACTCCCAGGTAAACCTTTGATACTCCTAGGTTCTCACACCTCCCAGGTCCGCCTCCGACACTCCCAGGTACAACTCTGACACTCCCAGGTAAACCTATGATACTCCTAGGTACACCTCTGACACTCCCAGCTACACCTCCTGACACTCCTAGGTATTCCTCTGACACTCCTGGTACTCTCTGACACTCCCAGGTACACCTCTGACTCTGCCAGGTACACCTCTGACAATCCCAGGTACTCCTGTGACACTCCCAGGTACAAGTCCGACACTCCCAGGTACACCTCTGACCTCCCAGGTACGCCTCTGATACTCCCAGGTACACCTGCACTCCCAGGTCCGCCTCTGAGCACTCCCAGGTACAACTCCGACACTCCCAGGTAAACCTATGATGCTCCCTAGGTACACCTCTGACCTCCAGGTACACCTCTGACACTCTCGTGTTCCTCTGACCTCCCTGGTACTCCTCTGACCTCCCAGGTACCTCTGACACTGCCAGGTACACCTCTGCCAATCCCAGGTACTCTGTGCTCAAGGTACCTCCGATACTCTCAGGTACACCTCTGATACTCCCAGGTACACCTTTGGTCAGGTGCTCACTGACACTCCCTGGTACCTCTCACATGCAGTTACACTCCGACACTCCCAGTTACACCTGACTATCCCGGTACACCTATGACACTCCAAGGTTCACCTCTGAGACTCCCAGGCACACCTCTGGCACTCCTGGTACCTCCGATATTCCCAGGTACACCACCGATATTCCCAGGTACACCTCCGATACTCCCAGGTACACCTTTGAGACCCAGGTGTCACTGACCTACTCCTGGTATACCTCTGACATTCCCAGGTAGACCTCTGACACTTCCAGGTACGCCTCTGATACTCCCAGGTACACCTCTGACAATCCCAGGTACTCCTGTGACACTCCCAGGTACACCTCCGACACTCCCAGGTACACCTCTGACACTCCTAGGTACACCTCCGATATTCCCAGGTACACCTCCGATATTCCCAGGTACACCTCCGATACTCCCAGGTACACCTTTGAGACTCCCAGGTACTTCACTGACACTCCCTGGTATACCTCTGACATTCCCAGGTACACCTCTGACACTCCCAGGTACACCTCTGATACTCCCAGGTAAACCTCTGACCTCCCAGGTCCGGCTCTGAACATCAGGTACAACTCCTGCCTCCCAAGTACACCTCTGACACTCCCAGGTACACCTCTGACACTCCCAGGTACACATCTGACACTCCCAGGCACACCTCTGACATTCCCAGGTACACCTCTGCCACTCCCAGGTACACCTCTGACACTCCCAGGTACACCTCCAGACAATCCAGGAGCACCTCTGACACTCCCAAGTGCACCTCTGACACTCCAGAGCACCACCTCTTACACTCCCAGGCACCTCAGACACTCCCAGGTACACCTCTGAAACTCCCAGGTACACCTCTGACACTCCCTGATACATCCTAACACTCCTAGGCTACCTCGACACTCCCAGGTAACCTCGATACTCCCTAGGTACACCCCTGATACTCCCAGGTACACCTCTGACACTCCCTTCTTGCAGACACTCAAGGTACACTTCTACTCACTCCCAGGTACACCTCTGACACTCCCAGGTACAACTCCGACACTCCCAGGTAAACCTATGATACTCCCAGGTGCCTCTGATACTCCACCTCCTCAGACTCCTAGGCACAACTCCGACACTCCCAGGTAAACCTATGATACTCCTAGGTACACCTCTGATACTGCCAGGTACACCTCTGACACTCCCAGGTCGCCTCCGACACTCCCAGGTACAATCCGAACCTCCCAGGTAAACCTTTGATACTCCTAGGTACACCTCTGACACTCCCAGGTCCGCCTCCGGCTTGTCCCCGGTACAACTCAGACTCGATAAACCTCTGTGCCTCCTAGGTCACACTCTCGACCTCCAATACACCTCTGACACTCCTGGGTATTCCTCTGACACTCTGGTCTCTCTGTGCTCCCAGTGCACCTCTGACACTGCCAGGTACACCTCTGACAATCCCAGGTACTCTGTGACACTCCAGGCTACAAGTCCGACACTCCCAGGTACACCTCTGACCTCCCAGGTACGCCTCCTGATCTCCCAGGTACCTCTGACACTCCAGGTCCGCCTCTGACACTCCCAGGTACAACTCCGACACTCCCAGGTAAACCTATGATACTCCTAGGTACACCTCTGACACTCCCAGGTACACCTCTGACCTCCCTAGGTATTCCTCTGACCCTCCTGGTACTCCTCTGACACTCCCAGGTACACCTCTGACACTGCCAGGTACACACCTCTGCCAATCCCAGGTACTCCTGTGACCTCCAGGGCACACCTCCGATACTCTCAGGTACACCTCTGTACTCCCGGTACACCTGAGACTCCCAGTATCACTGTGCTCCTGGTACCCTCACAGTTACACCTCCGACACTCCAGTTACACCTGACTATCCCAGGTACACCTATGACACTCAAGTTCACCTCTGAGACTCCCAGGCACACCTCTGGCACTCCTGGTACACCTCCGGTATTCCCAGGTACACCACCGATATTCCCAGGTACACCTCCGATACTCCCAGGTACACCTTTGAGACTCGGTGCTTCACTGACACTCCCTGGTACTCCTCTGACATTCCCAGGTAGACCTCTGACACTTCCAGGCCACTCATCCTCCCAGGTACACCTCTGACAATCCCAGGTACTCCTGTGGACCTCCCAGGTACACCTCCGACACTCCCAGGTACCTCTGACACTCCTGGGTACACCTCCGATGGCCTCGATATTCCCAGGTACCTCCGATGTCCAGGTACACCTTTGAGACTCCCAGGCACTTCACTGACACTCCCTGGTATACCTCTGACATTCAGGTACACCTCCTGGCCTCCCAGGTACACCTCTGATACTCCCAGGTAAACCTCTGACACTCCCAGGTCCGCCTCCGACACTCCCAGGTACCAACTCCGGCCTCCCAGGTACACCTCTGACACTCTGGTACCTCTGACACTCCCAGGTACCCATCTGACACTCCCAGGTACACCTCTGACATTCCCAGGTACACCTCTGCCACTCCCAGGTACACCTCTGACACCCAGGTACCTCAGACAATCCAGGAGCACCTCTGACACTCCCAAGTGCCTCTGACACTCCAAGGCACACCTTACACTCCCAGTTCAGACACTCCCAGTGCCTCAAACTCCCAGGTACACCCCTGACACTCCTGATACACGTCCTAACACTCCTGGGTACAACTCATGCTCTGGGTAAACCTCCGATACTCCTAGGTACACCCCTGATACTCGGTACACCTCTGACACTCCCAGGTACACCCAGAAACTCCAGGTACCTCTCACACTCCCGGTACACCTCTGACACTCCCAGGTACAACTCCGACACTCCCAGGTAAACCTATGATACTCCCAGGTACGCCTCTGATACTCCGCAGGTACACCTCCTGACACTCCCAGGCATAAACTCCGATACTCCCAGGTACTCCATCTAGGTACACCTCTGACATCCCAGTGCTCTGTGACACTCCCAGGTCCGTCCGGCCTCCCAGGTACACCTCTGACACTCCCAGTCCTCTGATACTCCAGGTACACCTCCTGACCTCCCAGGTCACGCCTCCGACCTCTCCCAGGTACAACTCCGACACTCCCAGGTAAACCTATGATACTCTCCAGGTACCTCTGCAACCTCCCAGCTACCTCCCAGCCTCCTAGGTATTCCTCTGACACTCCCTGGTACTCCTCTGACACTCCCAGGTACACCTCTGACACTGCCAGGTACACCTCTGACAATCCCAGGTACTCCTGTGACCTCCCAGGTACAAGTCCGACACTCCCAGGTACACCTCGGCACTCCAGGTACGCCTCTGATGCTCCCAGGTACCTCTGACACTCCCAGGTCCGCCTCTGACACTCCCAGGTACAACTCCGACACTCCCAGGTAAACCTATGATACTCCTAGGTACACCTCTGACACTCCCAGGTACACCTCTGACCTCCTAGGTATTCCTCTGACACTCCTGGTACTCTCTGGCCTCCCAGGTACACCTCTGAGCTGCCAGGTACACCTCTGCCAATCCCAGGTACTCCTGTGACACTCAGAGTACCTCCGATACTCTCAGGTACACCTCTGATACTCCCAGGTACACCTTTGAGACTCCCAGGTACTCCACTGACACTCCCTGGTACACCTCTGACATATCCAGTTACACCTCCGACACTCCCAGTTACACCCCTGACTATCCCAGGTACACCTATGACACTCCAAGGTACACCTCTGATACTCCCAGGTACATCTCTGACACTCCGAGGTACACCTCCCGTACTCCCAGGTACACCTCCGATACTCCCAGGTACAACTCCGACACTCCCAGGTACACCTCTGACACTCCCAGGTACACCTCTGCACTCCCAGGTACCTCTGACACTCCCAGGTACACCTCTGGCCTCCCAGGTACACCTATGACACTCAGTTACACCTTGACACTCCCAGGTACGTCCGCCACTCCCAGATACATCCTGACACTCCCAGGTACATCTCTGAAACTCCCAGGTACACCTCTGACACTCCCGGTACACCACTGACACTCCCAGATACACCTCTGAACTTCCAGGTACACCTCGGCCTCCCAGGTTCACCTCTGACCTCCCAGGTACACCTCAGACTTAAGGAGCACCTCCTGACACTCCCAAGTGCACCTCTGACACTCCCAGGCACACCCTCTGGCACTCACAGGTACACCTCAGACACTCCCAGGTACCTCTGAGACTCCCATGTACGTCTAACACTCCAGGTACAACTCCGACACTCCCAGGTAAACCTCCGATACTCTCGTACACCCCTGCCACTCCCAGGTACACCTCTGACACTCCCAGGTACACCCCAGACACTCCCAGGTACACTTCTCACACTCCCAGGTACACCTCTAACACTACCAGGTACTCCTCTGTCACTCCCTGATACACGTCTAACACTCCCAAGTACAACTCCGACACTCCCAGATACACCTCCGACACTCCCAGGTACACCTCCGACACTCCCAGGTACACTTCTTACACTCGCAGGTACACCTCCGACACTCCCAGGTACACCTGTGACACTCCCAGGACACCTCCGACACTCCCAGGTACACCTCTGACACTCCCAAGTACCTCTGACCTCCCAGGTACACCTCCGACACTCCCAGGTACCTCTGGACTCCCAGGTACATCTCTGACCTCCCAGGTACACCTCCGATACTCCCAGGTACCTCCCGATACTCCCAGGTACACCTCTGACACTACCAGGTACTCCTCTGAGCTCCCTGGTTCACCTCTGAAGACTCCCAGGTACACCTCTGACATCTCCTGGTACACCTCCGATATTCCCAGGTACACATCCGATTCCCAGGTACACCTCCGATACTCCCAGGTACACCTTTGAGACTCCCAGGTACTTCACTGACCTCCTGGTATGCCTCTGACATTCCCAGGTACACCTCTGACCTCCCAGGTACACCTCTGATGCTCCCAGGCACCTCTGACTCCCAGGTCCGCCTCCGGCACTCCCAGGTACTCCGACACTTCCAGGTACATCTCTGACTCTCCAGGTACCTCTGACCTCCCAGGTACACCTCTGACACTCCCAGGTACACCTCTGACAATCCCAGATACACCTCTGACACTCCTGGTACACCTCCTGACCTCCCAGGTACACCTCTGACACTCCCAGATACACCTCAGACACTCCAGGAGCACCTCTGACCTCCCAAGTGCACCTCTGACACTCCCAGGCACACATCTGGCACTCCCAGGTACATCAGACACTCCCAGACACCTCTGATACTCCATGTACCTCTGACACTCCTGATACACGTCTAATGCTCCCAGGTACAACTCCGACATTCCCAGGCAAACCTCCCGATGCTCCTAGGTACACCCTGACACTCCTAGGTCCCTTCTGACACTCCCAGGTACACCCCAGACACTCCCAGGTACACTTCCCACTCCCAGGTACCTCTAACACTACTAGGTGCTCCTCTGTCACTCCTGATACCTCTGCCTCCCAGGTACAACTCCCGACCTCCCAGGTACAGCTCCGTCCTCCCAGGTCACCTCTGACAATCCCAGGTACTCAGTGACACTCCCAGGTACAACTCCTACACTCCCAGGTAGACCTCTGACACTCCCAGTGCCTCTGATGCTCCCAGGAACACCTCTGACCTCCCAGGTCACCTCTGATACTCCCATGTACACGTCTAACACTCCCAGGCCACTCCGACACTCCCAGGTAAACCTCCCGTGCCAGTTACACCCCTGACTATCCGGTACCTCAGACACTCGAAGGAGCACCTCTGACACTCCCAAGTGCACCTCTGACCTCCCAGGCACACCTCTGGCACTCCCAGGTACACCTCGAACCTCCAGGTACACCTCTGCACTTCAGGTACTCTCTGTCACTCCCTGATCGTCTAACACTCCAAGTACAACTCCGACACTCCCAGGTACACCTCCGACACTCCCAGGTACCTCCGACACTCCCAGGTACTTGACACTCGCAGTACACCTCCGACACTCCCAGGCACACCTGTGACACTCCCAGGTGCCTGACACTCCCAGGTACACCTCTGACACTCCCAAGTACACCTCTGACACTCCCAGGTACACCTCCGACACTCCCAGGTACACCTATGATACTCCTAGGTACACCTCTGACACTCCCAGCTACACCTCTTACACTCCTAGGTATTCCTCTGACACTCCCTGGTACTCCTCTGACACTCCCAGGTACACCTCTGACACTGCCAGGTACACCTCAGACAATCCCAGGTATCTGTGACACTCCCAGGTACAACTCCTACACTCCCCAGGCACACCTCTGACACTCCCAGGTACTCCTCTGATACCCCAGGCACACCTCTGACACCCCAGGAACACCTGACACTGCCACAGGCACACCCCAGACACTCCACAGGCACACCAGACACCCCAAGTGCACTCCTGACACCCCAGGCACACCTCTGACACTCCCAGGTACACCTCTGACACTCCCAGGTACATCTCTGACACTCCCAGGTACACCTCCGATACTCCCAGGTACACCTCCGATACTCCCAGGTACACCTCTGATACTCCCTGGTACTCCTCTGAGACTCTCTAGATCACCTCTGAGACTATCAGGTACACCTCCGATACTCCCAGGTACACCTCAGACACTCCCATGTACACCGGTGACACTCCCAGGTACACCTCTAACACTCCCAAGTACACCTATGACACTCCCAGGTACACCTCTGACACTCCCAGGTACTCCACTGACATTCCCTGGTACACCTCTCACACTCCTAGGTAGACGTCCGACACTCCCAGATACACCTACTGACATTCCCAGTTACACCTCCGAGACTCCCAGTTACACCCCTGACACTCCCAAGTACACCTCTGACACTCCCAGGTACACCTCTGATACTCCCAGGTACACCTCTTACACTCCCAGGTACACCTCCGATACTCCCAGGTACACCTCGGATACTCCCAGGTACATCTCTGACACTCCCAGGTACTCCTCTGACACTCCCTGGTTCACCTCTGAGACTCCCAGTTACACCTATCGATACTCCCAGGTACACCTTTGAGACTCCCAGGTACTTCACTGACACTCCCTGGGTTACCTCTGACATTCCCAGGTACACCTCTGACACTCCCAGGTACACCTTTGATACTCCCAGGTACACCTCTGACACTCCAAGGTACATCTCTGAAACTCCCAGGTACACCTCTGACACTACTAGGTATTCCTCTGACACTCCTTGGTACTCCTCTGACACTCCCAGGTACACCTCTGACACTGCCAGGTACACCTCCTGACAATCCCAGGTGCTCACTGACACTCCAGTTACCTCTGACACTCCCAGGTACATCTCCTGGCCTCCCAGGAACACCTCTGACTCTCCCAGGTGCACCTCTGACACTCAGGTACACCTCTGACCTCCCAAGTGCATCTGACACTCCCAGGCACACCTCTGGCACTCACAGGTACACCTCGAACCTCCCAGGTATGCCTCTGATACTCCCATGTGCACCTCTGACACTCCTGATACATCTAACCTCCCAGGTACAACTCCGACCTCCCAGGCAAACCTCCGATACTCCTAGGTACACCCCTGACACTCCCAGGTACCTCTGACATTCCCAGGTACACCCAGACACTCCCAGGTACACTTCTCCTCCCAGGTACACCTCTAACACTACTAGGTACTCCTCTGTCACTCCCTGATACACGTCTAACAATCCCAGGTACAACTCCGACCTCCCAGGTACACCTCCGTCACTCCCAGGTACACCTCTGACAAACCAGGTACTCCTGTGACACTCCCAGGTACAACTCCGACACTCACAGGTAGACCTCTGACACTCTCCGGTACGCCTCTGATACTCCCAGGTACACCTCTGACACTCCCAGGTCCCGCCTCGCCACTCCCAGGTACAACTCCGCTGCTCCCAGGTAAACCTATGATACTCCTAGGTACACCTCTGACCTCCGCTACACCTCTGACACTCCTAGGTATTCCTCTGACCTCCCTGGTACTCCCGACACTCCCAGGTACCTCCGGCTGCTCCCAGGTACCTCTGACCTCCCAGGCACCTCCGACCTCCAGTACCTCTGACACTCCCAGTACAACTCCGGCCTCCCAGGTACACCTCTGACACTCCCAGGTACACCTCTGACACTCCCAGGTACACCTCTGACACTCCCAAATACACCTCTGACCTTCCAGGTACACCTCTGACCTCCCAAGTTACACCTTTGACATTCCCAGGTACACCTCTGACCTCCCAGGTACACCTCTGATGCTCCCAGGTACACCTCCTGACACTCCCAGGTCTGCCTCCGACACTCCCAGGTACAACTCCGACACTCCCAGGTACACCTCTGACCCTCCCAGGTACCTCTGACACTCCCAGGTACACCTCTGACACTCCAGATGCACCTCTAAAACTCCCAGGCACCTCTGACCTCCCAGGTACACTCTGACACTCCCAGGTACACCTCAGACACTCCAGGGAGCACCTCTGACACTCCCAAGTGCACATCTGACCTCCCAGGCACACCTCTGGCACTCCCAGGTACACCTCAGACACTCCCAGGTATGCTTCTGATACTCCCATGTACACCTCTGACCTCCCTGATACACGTCTTACTCTCCCAGGTACAACTCCGACACTCCCAGGCAAACCTCCGATACTCCTAGGTACACCCCTGACACTCCCAGGTACACCTCTGACACTCCCAGGTACACCCCAGACACTCCCAGGTACACTTCCCACACTCCCAGGTACACCTCTAACACTACTAGGTACTCCTCTGTCACTCCCTGATACACGTCTAACAATCCCAGGTACAACTCCGACACTCCCAGGTACACCTCCGTCACTCCCAGGTACACCTCTGACAAACCCAGGTACTCCTGTGACACTCCCAGGTACAACTCCGACACTCACGGTGGACCTCTGCACCTCCCAGGTACGCCTCTGATACTCCCAGGTACACCTCTGACACTCCCAGGTCACCTCCGGCACTCCCAGGTACAACTTCACACTCCCAGGTAACCTATGATGCTCCTAGGCACCTCTGACTCCCAGCTACCTCTGACACTCTAGGTATTCCTCTGACACTCCCTGGCTCTCTGACACTCCCAGGTACACCTCTGACACTGCCAGGTACACCTCAGACAATCCCAGGTACTCCTGTGACACTCCCAGGTACAACTCCTACACTCCCAGGTAGACCTCTGACACTCCCAGGTACGCCTCTAATACTCTCAGGTACACCTGTGACACTCCCAGGTCCGCCTCTGATACTCCCATGTACACGTCTAACACTCCCAGGTACAACTCGTACTCCCAGGTAAACCTCCGATACTCCTAGGTACACCCCTGACACTCCCAGGTACACCTCTGACACCTCCCAGTGCACCCAAACCTCCCGTGCACTTCACCTCCCGGTACACCTCTAACACTCTTTAGTACTCCTCTGTCACTCCCTGATACGTCTAACACTCCCAGGTACAACTCCGACACTCCCAGGTACACCTCCGTCACTCCCAGGCCTCCCAGCCTCCCAGGCCTCCGCCACTCCCAGGCACCTCTGCACTCCCAGGTACACCTCAGACACTCCCAGGTACGCCTCTGACACTCCCAGGTACCCCAGACACTCCCAGGTACACTTCTCACACTCCCAAGTACACCTCTACTTTTCTCAGGTACTCCTCTGTCCTCCCAGATACACGTCCCTCTCAAGTACCAGCTCCGACACTCCCAGGTACACCTCCGACACTCCCAGGTACACCTCCGACACTCCCAGGTACACTTCTGACACTCGCAGGTACACCTCCGACACTCCCAGGCACACCTGTGACACTCCCAGGTACACCGCTGACACTCCCAGGTACACCTCTGACACTCCCAAGTACACCTCTGACACTCCCAGGTACACCTCCGACACTCCCAGGTACACCTCTGATACTCCCAGGTACATCTCTGACACTCCCAGGTACACCTCCGATACTCCCAGGTACACCTCCGATACTCCCAGGTACACCTCTGACACCTCCCTGGTATACCTCTGACATTCCCAGGTACACCTCTGACACTCCCAAGTACCTCTGACACTCCCAGGTACACCTCCGACACTCCCAGGTACACCTCTGATACTCCAGGTACATCTCTGACACTCCCAGTGCCTCCCGTGCTCCAGGTACACCTCCGATGCTCCCAGTACCTCTGACACACCAGGTACTCCTCTGACGCCCCTGGTTCACCTCCTGAACTCCCAGGTACCTCTGACATCTCCCTCGTACCTCCGATATTCCCAGGTACACCTCCGATATTCCAGGCACACCTCGATACTCCCAGGTACACCTTTGAGACTCCGGTACTTCACTGCTCCTGGTATACCTCTGACATTCCCAGGTACACCTCTGACACTCCCAGGTACACCTCTGATGCTCCCAGGTACACCTCGGCACTCCCAGGTCCGCATCCGACACTCCCAGGTACAACTCCGACCTCCCAGGTACCTCCTGACACTCCCAGGTACACCTCTGGCACTCCCAGGTACCTCTGACACTCCCAGACCACCTCTGACACTCCCAGGTACACCTTTGACCTCCAGGTACACCTCTGACACTCCCAGGTACACCTCAGACACTCCCAGGCACCTCTGACACTTCAAGTGCACATCTGACACTCCCAGGCACACCTCTCGCACTCCCAGGTACACCTCAGACACTACCAGGTACACCTCTGATACTCCCATGTACACCTCTGACACTCCCTGATACACGTCTAACACTCCAGGTACAACTCCGAGCTCCAGGCAAACCTCCGATACTCCTAGGTACCCCTGACAATCCCAGGTACCTCTGACACTCCCAGGTACCCCAGACACTCCCAGTACACTTCTCACACTCCCAGGTACCTCTAACACTACTAGGTACTCCTCTGTCACTCCTGATACACGTCTGCCTCCAGGTACATCCGACACTCCCAGGTACACCTCCGTCACTCCCAGGGTACACCTCTGACAAACCCAGGTACTCCTGTGACCTCCCAGTACAACTCCGACCTCCCAGGTAGACCTCTGACCTCCCAGGTACGCCTCGATACTCCCAGGTTCTTCTGACACTCCCGGTCCGCCTCCGGCACTCCAGGTACAACTCCGACACTCCCAGGTAAACCTATGATACTCCTAGGTACCCTCTGACCCCCAGTACACCTCTGACACTCTGGTAATCCTCTGACACTCCCTGGTACTCCTCTGACGATCCAGGTACACCTCTGACACTGCCAGGTACACCTCTGACAATCCCAGGTACTCCTGTGACCTCCAAGGTACACCTCCGTGCTCCCAGGTACACCTCTGTGCTCCCAGGTACACCTTTCAGACTCCCAGGTGCTCCCCTGACACTCCCTGGAAACCTCTGCCTCCAGGCCTCTGATATCCCAGGTACATCTCTGCAGCTCCCAGGTACCTCCGATACTCCAGGAGAACCTCTGACACTCCCAGGCTGCCCTCCCAGGTACCTCTGACACTCCCAAGTACACCTCTGACTGCTCGGTACCTCCCGACCTCCCAGGTACCTCCGACTCCTCAGCCAACACTTCTACACTCCCAGGCACCTCCGACACTCCCAGGTACCAACCTCCCAGGTACCTCGACACCCAGGGACACCTCTGACTCTCCCAGGTACACATCTGAAGCACTCCCAGGTACACCTGACACTTCCATGTACACCTCTGACCTCCCTGGTACAACACACTCCCAGGTACTCCTGACATTCCTGGCACACCTCTGCTCCCAGGTGACACCTCCGATACTCCAGGTACTGCTGACACTCCCAGGTACACCGCTGACACTGCCAGGCACACCTCAGACACTGCAGGTGCACCTCAAACACTGCAGGTACACCTCCAGACACTCCCAGGTACACCTCTGACACTCCCAGGTGCACCTCTGACACTCCCAGATCCTCCTTGACACTCCATGTGCACCTCTGCACTCCCAGGTACACCTCTGACACTCCCAGGCACACCTTTGACCTCCCAGGTACTCCACTGACATTCCTGGCACACCTCTGAAATCCCAGGTACACCATGACACTGCCAGGTACACTTCTCACACTCCCAGGTACACCTCCCACTAGGTACGCCTCTGACACTCCCAGTACATCTCTGACTCCAGGTGCACCTCTGACACTCCCAGGTACACCTCTGACACTCCCAAAGTACTCCACTGACTTTCCTGGTACACCTCTGACACTTCCAGGTACACGTCCGACACTCCCAGATACACATCTGACACTTCCAGGTACACCTCAGACACTCCAAGGAACACCTCGGCCTCCCAAGTGCACCTCTGACACTCCCAGGCCTACCTCAGCCTCCCAAAGCCTCTGACACCCAGGTACACCTCCGACATCCAGGTACACCTCCGACACTCCCAGGTACACCTACATTCAGGTACCTCCGACACTCCCAGGTTCATCGCTGACACCCCAGGTACACCTCTGACTCTCCCGAGGTACCCACATCTGACACTCCCAGGTACACCTTTGACACTTCCATGTACTCCTGACACTCCTGGTACACCTTTGACACTCCCAGGTACTACACTGACATTCCTATCACACCTCTGACACTCCCAGGTACACCTCCGATGCTCCCAGGTGCACCGCTGACCTCCCAGGTACACACCGCTGACACTGCCATGTGACACCTCAGACACTGCCAGGTACACCTCAAACACTGCCAGTACACCTCAGACACTCCCAGGTACATCTCTGACACTCCCAGGTACACCTCTGACACTCCCAGATACACCTTTGACCTCCCATGCACACCTCTGACACTCCCAAGTACACCGCCCGACACTGCCAGGTACACCTCCGACACTCCCAGGTACCTCCGACGCCTCCCAGGTACCTCTGACACCAGTGCCTCTGTCCAGTACACCTCCCAGCCTCCCAGGCACACATCTGACACTTCCAGGTACACCTCAGACACTCCAGGCACCTCTCACCAAGTGCACCTCTGACACTCCCAGGTATACCTCTGACACTCCCAAGTACACCCCAGGCCTCCTGTATACCTCCGACACTCCCAGGTACACCTCCGACACTCCCAGGTACACCTCCTACACTCCCCAGGTACACCTTCGACACTCCCAGGTTCACCACCCCAGGTACACCTCTAACACTCCCAGGTACACCTCTGACCTCCAGGTACACTCTGACCTCCCAGGTACCTTTGACACTCCCATGTACCTCTAGCCTCTCCAGGTACACCTCGACAGTCCCAGTTACACCTTTGACACTCCCAGGTACTCCACTCAGCATTCCTGGCACACCTCCGACAGTCCCAGGCTACCGCTCACACTGCCAGGTACCTCCGACACTCCCAGGTACACCTCCGACACTCCCAGGTACACTTCTCCACTCCCAGGTACCTCGACCTCCAGGTACACCTCTGACACTCCCAGGTACACCTCTGACTCTCCAAGGTACACCTCTGACACTTCCAGGTACTCCTCTGACACTCCCAGGTACCTCTGACACTGCCAGGTACACCTCTGACAATCCCAGGTACTCCTGTGACCTCCCAGGTACACCTCCGACACTCCCAGGTACACCTCAGCCTCCATGTACACCTCTGACGCTCCCAGGTACACCTCTTTCACTCCAGGTACACCTCTGACACTCCCAGGTACACCTCAGACACTCAAGGAGCACCTCTGACACTCCCAAGTGCACCTCTGACACTCCCAGGCACCTCTGCACTCCCAGGTACCTCAGACACTCCCAGGTACCTCTGACACTCCCAGGTACACCCCAGACACTCCCAGGTACACTTCTCCCACCTCCCAAGTACACCTCTAACACTACCAGGTACTCCTCTGTCACTCCCTGATACACGTCTAACACTCCCAAGTACAACTCCGACACTCCCAGGTACACCTCCGACACTCCCAGGTACACCTCTGACACTTCCAGGTACTCCTCTGACACTCCCAGGTACACCTCTGACACTGCCAGGCCCTCTGACAATCCCAGGTACTCCTGTGACACTCAAGGTACACCTCCGATGCTCTCCCAGGTACCTCTGACCTCCCAGGTACACCCTTGAGACTCCCAGGTACTCCACTGACACTCCCTGGAACACCTCTGACATGCCCAGTTACACCTCCGACTCCCAGTTACACCCCTGACTATCCCAGGTACACCTCTGACACTCAGGTACACCTCTGATACTCCAGGTATCTCTGACACTCCCAGGTACCCACTCCGTACTCCCAGGTGGTCTCAGACTCCCAGGTACACCGCCGAACCTCCCAGGTACACCTCTGAGCACTCAAGTACACCTCTGACCTCCCAGGTACCTCCGACACTCCCAGTACACCTCCGACACTCCCAGTAACACTTCTCCCACCTCCCAGGTACACCTCGAGCCTCCCAGGTACACCATGACACTCCCAGGTACACCTCTGACACCTGAACTCTGACTCTCCCAGGACACATCCCACTCCCAGGTACACCTTGACACTTCCATGTACCTCTGACACTCCCAGGTACAACTTTGACACTCCCAGGTACTCACTGACATTCCTGGCACCTCTGACACTCCCAGGTACACCTCCGATGACTCCAGGTGCCGCTGACACTCCCAGGTACACCGCCTGACACTGCCAGGCACCTCAGACCTGCCAGGTACACCTCAAACACTGCCAGGTACACCTCAGACACTCCAGGTGCACCTCTGACACTCCCAGGTACCTCTCACCCTCCAGATACACCTTTGACTTGCTCTCCATGTACCTCCTGACACTCCCAGGTACCTCTGACACTCCCAGGTACACCTTTGACACTCCAGGTACTCCACTGACATTCCCTGCACACCTCTGACAATCCCAGGTACACCGCTGACTGCCAGTACATACTCACACTCCCAGGTACACCTCCCGACACTCAGGCTCCGCCTCTGACACTCCCAGGTACATCTCTGACACTCCAGGTACACCTCTGACCTCCCAGGTGCACCTCTGACACTCCCAAGTGCTCCACTGACTCCCTGGTACACCTCTGACACTCCCAGGTACACGTCCGACACTCCCAGATACACCATCTGACACTTCCAGGTACACCTCAGACACTCCAGGAGCACCTCTGACACTCCCAAGTGCCTCTGACACTCCCAGGTATACCTCTCTGACACTCCCAAGTACACCTCTGACACTCCCAGGTACACCTCCGACTCTCCCAGGTACACCTCCGACACTCCCAGGCCTTCTCTCACATTCCCAGGTACCTCCGACCTCCCAGGTTCATCATTACCTCTGACTCTCCAGTACATCGACACTCCCATTTGACACTTCCATGTACACCTCTGATACTCCCAGGTACACCTTTGAGACTCCCAGGTACTCACTGACACTCCCTGGAACACCTCTGACATGCCAGTACACCTTACACTCAGTTACACCCTGACTATCCCAGGTACACCTCTGACTCCAAGCTACCTCTGATGCTCCCAGGTACATCTCTGACACTCCCAGGTACCGATACTCCCAGGCCAACCTCTCTCTCTGACTCCCAGGTACACCGCCTGGCCTCCCAGGTACCTCCAACACTCCAAGTACACCTCTGACACTCCCAGGTACACCTCCGACCTCCCAGGTACACCTCCGACACTCCCAGTAACACTTCTCACACTCCCAGGTACACCTCCGACACTCCCAGGTACACCATGACACTCCCAGGTACACCTCTGACACCTGGGTACACCTCTGACTCTCCCAGGTACACATCTGACCTCCCAGGTACACCTTTGACACTTCCATGTGCACCTCTGACACTCCCGGGTAGCTTTGACACTCCCAGGTACTCACTGACATTCCCTGGCACACCTCTGACACTCCCAGGTACCTCCCATACTCACAGGTGCACCGCCGACACTCCCAGGTACACCCGCTGATGCTGCCAGACACCTCCCAGACACTGCCAGGTACCTCAGCACTGCCAGGTACACCTCAGGCCTCCCAGGTGCACCTCTGACACTCCCAGGTACACCTCTGACTCCCAGATACCTTTGACACTCCCATGTACACCTCTCCCACCTCCCAGGTACACCTCTGACACTCCCAGGTACACCTTTGACACTCCCAGGTGCTCCACTGACATTCCCTGGCACACCTCTGACAATCCCAGGTACACCGCTGACACTGCCAGGTGCTTCTCCCACTCCCAGGTACCTCCGACACTCCCAGGTGCCTCTGACACTCCAGGTACATCTCTGACCTCCAAGGTACCTCTGACACTCCCAGGTACACCTCTGACACTCCCAAGTGCTCCACTGACTTTCCTGGTACACCTCTGACACTCCCAGGTACGTCCACGCCTCCCAGATACACATCTGACACTTCCAGGTACACCTCAGACACTCCAAGGCACCTCTGACACTCCATGCACCTCTGAACCTCCCAGGTATACCTCTGACCTCCCAAGTGCACCTCCCGACCTCCCAGGTACCTCCGACACTCAGGTACCTCCGACTCCTCCAGGTACACTTCTCACATTCCCAGGTACACCTCCGACCTCCCAGGTTCATCGCTGACACCCCAGGTACCTCCTGACTCTCCAGGGTACATCTGACACTCCCAGGTACACCTTTGACCACTTCCGTACACCTCTGACTCCTGGTACCTTTGACCTCCCAGGCCTCACCCCTGACATTTCCCTGGCACCTCTCTGACTCCCAGGTACACCTCCGTCTCCCAGGTCACCCTTCAACCTCCCAGTACCGCTGACACTGCCATGTACACCTCCAGACACTGCCAGGTACACCTCAAACACTGCCAGGTACCTCAGACACTCCCAGGTACACTCTCTGACACTCCCAGGTACACCTCCCAGCACTCCCAGATACACCTTTGACACTCCCATGTACCACCTCTGACCTCCCAGGTACACCGCCCTGACCTGCCAGGTACACCTCCCGACACTCCCAGGTACACCTCCGACACTCCAGGTGCCACTTCACCTCCCAGGTACCTCCGACACTCCCAGGTACGCCTCTGACCTCCCAGGTACACCTCCCTGACCTCCAAGGTACCTCCTGGCACTCAGGGTACCTCTGACCCTCCCAGGCACACATCTGACACTTCCAGGTACCTCAGACACTCAGGGGCACCTCTCACACTCCCAAGTGCACCTCTACGCTCCCAGGTATGCCTCTGACACTCCAAGTACACCTCTCACTCCCAGGTACACCTCCGACCTCCCAGGTACCTCCATGCTCCCAGGTACCTTCTCACCTCCCAGGTACACCTTCGACACTCCCAGGTTCTGCCCCAGCCCCCAGGTACACCTCCTAACACTCCAGGTACACCTCTGACACTCCCAGGTACACCTCTGACACTCCCAGGTACCTCTGACAGTCCCAGTTACACCTTTGACACTCCCAGGTACTCACCCTGACATTCACTGGCACACCTCCTGACACTCCCAGGTACACCCTGACAATGCCAGGTACACCTCCATGCTCCCAGGTACACCTCCCGACACTCCCAGGTACACTTCTCTCACACTCCCAGGTACCTCCGACACTCCCAGGTACCTCTGACACTCCCAGGTACCTCTCTGACACTCCAGGTACCTCCTGACACTTCAGGTACACCTCTGACACTGCCAGGTACACCTCTGACAATCCCAGGTACTCCTGTGACACTCCCAGTACACCTCCGACACTCCCAGGTACACCTCTGATACTCCCATGTACCTCTGACACTCCCAGGTACACCTCTGACACTTCCAGGTACTCCTCTGACACTCCCAGTACACCTCTGACACCAGGTACACCTCTGACAATCAGGTACTCCCAACGACCTCCCAGGTACACCTCTGATACTCCCATGTACACCTCTCGACACTCCCAGGTACACCTCTGACACTTCCAGGTGCTCTCCCTGACACTCCCAGGTACACCTCCCAGCACTGCCAGGTACCTCCCCAGTCCCAGGTACTCATGTGACACTCCCAGGTACCTCCGACACTCCCAGGTACACTTCTGACACTCGCAGGTACACCTCCGACACTCCCAGGCCCTGTGACACTCCCAGGTACACGCCTGACACTCCCAGTGCACCTCTGACACTCCCAAGTACACCTCTGACACTCCCAGGTACACCTCCGACACTCCCAGGTACACCTCTAATACTCCCAGGTACATCTCTGACACTCCAGGTACACCTCCGATACTCCCAGGTACACCTCCCGTGCTCCCAGGTACCTCTGACACTGAGTACTCTCCTGACGCTCTGGTTCACCTCTGAGACTCAGGTACACCTCTGACATCTCCTCAGCACACCTCCCGTGTTCCCAGGTACCTCCCGATATTCCCAGGTACCTCCCGTCTCCCAGGTACACCTCCGATACTCCCAGGTACACTTCTGACACTACCAGGTACTCCTCTGACTCCCTGGTTCCCTCTGAGACTCCCAGGTACACCTCTGACATCTCCCTCGTACACCTCCGATATTCCCAGGTACACCTCCGTATTCAGGTTCACCTCCCGTACTCCCAGGTACACCTTTGAGACTGCCAGGTACTTCACTGACACTCCCTGGTATACCTCTGACATTCCCAGGTGCCCTCTGACACTCCCAGGTACACCTCTGATGCTCAGTACACCTCTGACCCCACTCAGGTCACGCCTCCGGCTTGCTCCAGGTACAACTCCCGTACTCCCAGGTACACCTCTGGCTCCCAGGTACACCTCTGACCTCCCAGGTACACCTCTGACCTCCCAGATACCTCTGACTCCATGGTACACCTCTGACACTCCCAGGTACACCTCTGACATTCCCAGTATACCTCCTGACACTCCCAGGTACACCTCTGATGCTCCCAGGCACACCGACACTCCCAGGTCGCCTCCCGACACTCCAGGTACAACTCCCGACACTCCCAGGAACACCTCTGACACTCCCAGGTACACCTCTGACACTCCCAGGCCCACCTCTGACCTCCCAGATACACCTCCCACTGCTCCCAGGTACACCTCTGACACTCCCAGGTACCTCTGACCTCCCAGGTACACCTCAGACACTCCAGGGCACCTCTGACACTCCCAAGTGCACATCTGACGCCTCCAGGCACCTCTGGCACTCCCAGGTACACCTCCAGACACTCTCAGGCACCTCTGATACTCCATGTACCTTCTGACACTCCCAGGTACACCTCTGACACTCCCAGGTACACCTCAGACACTCCAATGAGCACCTCTGACTTCCAAGTGCCTCTGACACTCAGGCACACCTCTGCACTCCAGGTACACCTCAGACACTCCCAGGTACACCTCTGACACTCCCAGGTACACCCCAGACACTCCCAGGTGGCTTCTCTCCATGCTCCCAAGTACACCTCTCTACCAGGTACTCTCTGTCACTCCCTGATACCGTCTAACACTCCCAAGTACAACTCCGACACTCCCAGGTACACCTCCATCCCAGGTACACCTCCGACACTCCCAGGTGCCACTTCTGACACTTGGTACCTCTGACACTTCAGGTACTCCTCTGACACTCCCAGGTACACCTCTGACACTGCCAGGTACACCTCTGACAATCCCAGGTACTCATGTGACACTCCAGGTACACCTCCCTCCCAGGTACACCTCTGATGCTCCCATGCCTCTGACACTCCCAGGTACACCTCTGACTCCCAGGTACACCTCTGACTCCCAGGTACCCTCTGACACTCAGGCACCTCTGACCACTCCAGTGCCTCTGACACTCCCAGGCACACCTCTGCACTCCCAGGTACACCTCAGACACTCCCAGGTACACCTCTGACCTCCCAGGTACACCAGACACTCCCAGGTACACTTCTCACACTCCCAGTGACACCTCTAACACTACCAGGTACTCCTCTGTCACTCCCTGATACGTCTAACACTCCCAAGTACACCTCTGACCCCAGGTACACCTCCCGACACTCCCAGGTACACCTCTGATACTCAGGTACATCTCTGACACTCCCAGGTACCTCCGATACTCCCAGGTACACTCCCGTGCTCCCAGGTACACCTCTGACACTACCAGGTACTCCTCTGACCTCCCTGGTTCACCTCTGAACTCCCAGGTACACCTCTGACACTCCCTCGTACCTCCGATATTCCCAGGTACCTCCGATACTCCCAGGTACACCTCCGTACTCCCAGGTACCTCCCGTGCTCCCAGGTACCTCCTGACACTACAGGTGCTCCTCCTGACACTCCCTGGTTCACCTCTGAGCCCAGGTACACCTCTGACATCTCCCTCAATTACCTCCGTGTTCCCAGGTACACCTCCGATATTCCCAGGTTCACCTCCGATACTCCCAGGTACACCTTTGAGACTGCCAGGTACTTCACTGACACTACACCTGGCTTACCTCTGACATTCCCAGGTACCCTCCTGACATTCCCAGGTACACCTCTGATGCTCCCGTACCTCTGACACTCCCAGGTCACCTCGCTTGCTCCCAGGCCCTCTGACAATCCCAGGTACCTCTGACACTCCCAGGTACCTCTGACACTCCCAGATACACCTCTGACTTCCAGGTACACCTCTGACTCCCAGGTACACCTCTGACATGCCCAGGTACACCTCTGACACTCCCAGGTACACCTCCTGATGCTCCCAGGTACCCCTCTGACACTCCCAGGTCCACCTCCGACCTCTCCCCAGGTACCAGCTCCGACACTCCGGGTGCACCTCCTGACACTCCCAGGTGCACCTCTGACACTCCCAGGTACACCTCTGACACTCCCAGATACACCTCTGACACTCCAGGTACACCTCCAGCACTCCCAGGTACACCTCTGGCGCTCCCAGGTACACCTCAGACTCCAAGAGCACCTGACACTCCCAGAGTGCACATCTGACACTCCCAGGCACCTCTCTGGCACTCCCAGGTACCTCAGACACTCCCAGGTACACATCTGATGCTCCCACGTGCACCTCTGACCTCCCTGATACGTCTATGCTCCAGGTACAACTCCGACACTCCCAGGCAATCCTCCAGTGCTCTGGTACACCCCTGACACTCCCAGGTACACCTCTGACTCCCAGGTACCTCAGACCTCCCCAGCACTTCTCACACCCACTCCCAGGTACACCTCTAACACTACTAGGTGTCTCTGTCACTCCCTGATACACGTTTAACACTCCCAGTACAACTCCGACTCCCAGGTACACCTCCACCTCCCAGGTACCTCCGCACTCCCAGGTGACACTTCTACCTTACTCTGCCAGGTACACCTCCCACTCCCAGGCACACCTCCTGACACTCCCAGGTACACCGCCCCAACACTCCCAGGTACAACTCTGACACTCCAAAGTACACCTCTGACACTCCCAGGTACACCTCCGACACTCCCAGGTACCTCCGACACTCCCAGTTACCTCTCTCACACTCCCAGGTACACCTCCCGACACTCCCAGTACACCTCTGACACTCCCAGGTACCTCTGACACTCCCAGGTACCTCTGACTCTCCCAGGTACACATCTGACACTCCCAGTACACCTTTGACACTCCCATGTGCACCCTCTGACCTCCCAGGTACCTCTGACACTCTCAGGTACACCTTGACACTCCCAGATACTCCCCTGACATTCCTGGCACCTCTGACACTCCCAGGTACCTCCGACCTCCCAGGTACCGCCTGACACTCCCAGGCACACCGCTGACTGCGTACACCTCAGACACTGCCAGGTACACCTCAAACACTGCCAGGACACCTCAGCACACTCCCAGGTACACCTCAGACACTCCCAGGACACCTCTGACACTCCCAGATACCTTTGACACTCCCATGTACACCTCTGACACTCCCAGGTACACCTCTGACACTCCCAGGTACACCTTTGACACTCCCAGGTATTCCACTGACATTCCTGGCACACCTCTGACACTCCCAGGTACCGCTGACACTGCCAGGGTACACCTCCGACACTTCCCAGGTACACCTCCGACTGCTCCCAGGTACACTTCTCACCACTCCCCAGGTACACCTCCGACCCTCCCAGGTACACCTCTGACACTCAGGGTACACCTCTGACACTCCAAGGTACACCTCTGACACTCCCAGGTACACCTTTGACACTCCCAAGTGCTCAACTGACTTTCCTGGTACACCTCTGACACTCCCAGGTACACGTCCGACACTCCCAGATACAACTCTGACACTTCCAGGTACCTCCAGACTCAAGAGCACCTCTGACACTCCCAAGTGCCTCTGACACTCCCAGGTATACCTCTGACACCTCCCAGTACACCTCTGACACTCCCAAGTACCTCCGACACTCCCAAGTGCCTTCTCACTCCCAGGTACACCTCCGACACTCCCAGGTACACCTTGACCTCCCATGTGCACCCCCTCTGACACTCCCAGGTACACCTCTGACACTCCCAGTTACACCTTTGACACTCTCAGGTACTCCCCCGACATTCCCTGGCATACTCAACAATCCCTGGCACCGCCCTGACATGCCAGGTACACCTCCATTACTCAGGTACCTCCGAGCACTCCCAGGTACACTTCTCACATTCCCAGTACCTCCCGACACTCCCAGGTACACCTCTGGCACTCCCAGATACACCTCTGACACTCCCAGGTACACCTCTGCGCTCCCAGGTCCCCTCCGCACTCCCAGGTACAGCTCCGACACTCCCAGGTACACCTCTGACTGCTCCCAGGTACCTCTGATGCTCCCAGGTCACACCTCCTGACACTCCCGATGCACCTCTGACACTCCCAGGTGCACACCCTCTGACACTCCCAGGTACACCTCTGATGCTCCCAGGTACACCTCAGACACTCCAAGAGCACCTCTGACACTCCCAAGTGCACATCTGACACTCCCAGGCACACCTCTGGCACTCCCAGGTACACCTCAGACACTCCCAGGTACATCTGATACTCCCAGGTACACCTCTGACACTCCCTGATACGTCTCACGCTCCCAGTACAACTCCCGACACTCCCCAGGCAACCTCCCGTACTCCTAGTACACCCCAGCTTCTCCCAGGTACACCTCTGACACTCCCAGGTACACCTCAGACACTCCCAGGTACACTTCTCACCTCCAGGTACGCCTCTAACACTACCAGGTACTCCTCTGTCACTCCCTGATACACGTTTAACACTCCCAAGTACAACTCAGACACTCCCAGGTACACCTCCGACACTCCCAGGTACACCTCCGACACTCCCAGTACACCTCTCACACTCCAGGCACCTCCGACACTCCCAGGCACCTCCCTGACACTCCCAGGCACACCGCCCCAACACTCCCAGGATGACTCTGACACTCCAAAGTACACCTCCCCAACCTCCCAGGTACACCTCCGACACTCCCAGGCCCACACCTCCAACACTCCCCACACCTCCCAGGTACACCGCCCCGACACTCCAGGTACCTCCCAACCTCCCAGGTACACCTCCTGACTCTCCCAGGTACATCTGACACTCCCAGGTACACCTTTGACACTCCCATGTACCTCTGACACTCCCAGGTACACCTCTGACACTCTCAGGTACACCTTTGACACTCCCAGATACTCCACTGACATTCCCTGGCACACCTCCTGACACTCCCAGGTACACCTCCGATGCTCCAGGTGCGCATGACACTCCCAGGTACACCACCCCGACACTGCCAGGTACACCTCCAGACACTGCCAGGTACACCTCAACACACTGCCAGGTACACCTCTCAGACACTCCCAGGTACACCTCAGACACTCCCAGATACACCTCTGACACTCCCAGATCACCTTTGACACTCCCATGTACACCTCTGACACTCCCAGGTACACCTCTGACATACTCCAGGTACACCTTGACTCCCAGGTATTCCTGACATTCCTGGCACACCTCCTGACTCCCAGGCCTGCTGACACTGCCAGTGCACCTCCGACACTTCAGGTGCACCTCCCGACCTCCCAGTGCACTTCTCACACTCCCAGGTACCTCCGACACTCCCAGGTGCACCTCAGACTCACAGGTACACCTCCTGACACTCCAAGGTACACCTCCTCTGTTACTCCCAGGTACACCTTTGACTCTCCCAAGACTCCCACCCCAAGCTTTCCTGGTACACCTCTGACACTCCAGGTACGTCCGACACTCCCAGATACAACTCTGACGCTTCAGGTACACCTCCAGACACTCCAAGAGCACCTCTGACACTCCCAAGTGCACCTCTGACACTCCCAGGCCATCCTCTGACACTCCCAAGTACACCTAACCTCTCCCAGTACCTCCGACACTCCCAGGTACACTTCTCACTCCCAGTACACCTCCGACCTCCCAGGTACACCTTGACACTCCATGCACACCTCTGCACTCCCAGGTACACCTCTGGCCTCCCAGTTACACCTTTGACACTCGCAGGTACTCCACTGACATTCCCTGGCATACCTCTGACAATCCCTGGTACACCTCCCTGAACATGCCCAGGTACACCTCTGACACTCCCAGGTACACCCCTGATGCTCCCAGGTACACCTCCTGACCTCCCAGGTCACGCCCTCCGACCTCCCAGGTACCAACTCCGACACTCCCAGGTACCTCCTGACACTCCCAGGTACACCTCTGACCTCCCAGGTACACCTCTGAACTCCCAGATACCTCTGACACTCCCAGGTACACCTCACACACTCCCAGGTACCTCTGACACCCCCAGGCCTCAGACACTCCAAGGAGCACCTCTGACACTCCCAAGTGCACATCTGACACTCCCAGGCACACCTCCTGCGCTCCAGGCACACCTCAGACACTCCCAGGCCCATCCTGATACTCCCACGCACCTCTGACACTCCCTGATACCATCTCACTCCCCAGGTACCAACTCCCGACACTCCCAGGCAATCCTCCCGATGCTCCTAGGTACACCCCAACACTCCCAGGTACCTCTGACACTCCCGGAGT
>NW_024721921.1:5000-6904 GCF_018991925.1 Homarus americanus | reverse complement strand
ACACACACACACACACACACACACACACAGTAAAGGGAAAACAATTTTCCAGGCCGTGGTTTAAGCTGTAGTATAAAGTTATATATAGTGTACTTGTGTGAGGTCTTAACTGCTCGGTGTTATTAATACTACTACTACTACCTCTTGCATTATTATTATTATTACCAGTTTAAATAACAACAAAGACAATTACAGAAATCTACATCAATCTCAGATAATTGGAAACCATTTGATGATAATACAATTCTGCCTTCAAGACGGGATGGGATTCTCTCTCTCTCTCTTTCTCCCTCTCTCCTCTTACGGAAGAATTAGGAATCCTGGATTAGCGTTAATCCTCCGGAAACACTTTCAAACTTTCCCACTCTCTCTCTGCCATTACTTTCCCTTAACTCCTGAGAGAGAAAGGGTAAGAGAAAGTTGAGGAATAATTAAGTCATCCGTGTTAATGGTTGCCCCTCGTGTAACGAGGATGGCCGGCCCAAGGGCCTCCTAGGCGTGAATTTGTTTAAGGTGTAGAAGCTGTCGCCAACACAACAACCACACCCTGAGGTAACGAGTTGTATGACCCAGTGTCAAGGAATAATCAGAGAATCCACAAATTGATTAACATCCAGGTCCCCAATTACTGCTGGGTAGACAGAGGCAAATGGTCGTAAAGAAACTTGCCCATATTTCACCCTGCCCGGGGATCAAACCCGGGTCCGCTCGCTTGCGAGGCGAGGATGCTGACCATTACACCACAGGTTGCCACAACCCACTCCTTATGATAAAAGGTGACTCGTTCTCATAATTATAATACAAGCGATAATAACTTCCTGTCAGTCATCTCAAACGTATAATCGCTTCTGTCTCTGACGTATAATTTCACCAATTTTTTTGACAAACTTGCTATCAGATAACACATAGGAAGGGGTGTTGTTGTTGTTTTTCTCGTTCCAAATACTTACTTTCATCTCCTAATTTCGAGTTTGTTTTTGTTTAATTAATTCTTGATGACTCGGATGAATATTTAATCACCATCTCTCAGGTATTGCAATTAATCTTCTAACAACAATGACGTCAGGGTTTGTCGCCATATTTAATTTCATTTACTTCTCAATCTTCGTTGCTTCCCGAGTTGAATGGGTTTTGTCAAGGTTAGGTTAGGTTAGGTGAGGTGAGGTTAGGTTAGGTTAGGTTAGGTTAGGTTAGGTTATAATGATAATTACCTGTTGAATTAAGGGTTAAGTAAGATATGCATAGCTTAGATAAGGTTAGGTTAGGTTAAGTGTCAATAAGTGGTGGTGTCAGCAGGCGTTATCAGCAGGTGGTGTCAGTAAGGCTTTCACCAGGTATAATCAGCAGGTGGTGTCAGCAGTTGTTGTCAGCAGGTGGCGTCAGTAGGTGGTGTCAGCAGGCGTTATCAGCAGGTGGTGTCAGTAAGGCTTTCACCAGGTATAATCAGCAGGTGGTGTCAGCAGTTGTTGTCAGCAGGTGGCGTCAGTAGGTGGTGTCAGCAGGCGTTATCAGTAGGTGGTGTCAGTAAGGGTTTCACCAGGTATAATCAGCAGTTGGTGTCAGCAGGTGGCGTCAGCAGGCTTTATCAGCAGGGTATATCTGTAGGGGATGTCAGCAGGGGATATCAGCAGGCGTTATCAGCAGGGGGTGTCAGCAGGTGGTGGTGTCAGAAGGCCAACGTTTACTCACCAGCCAGGCCGCCCTACTGGTTGAATTCCTCAGTTGACATTAAAGAGAAGATGGAGGTCGGTGAGGGGGGGGGGGCAGACTCACGCTCCCGGCTACTACATGTACTCTGACCTCTTTTCTCAAGAGGTCAAAGGTCATAGAGTAATATCTTGACCTCATGACCTCGTACACTAGCTATTGATGACATGTATATATCATATATGCTGGGTCAAAGG
>NW_024721920.1:0-8660 GCF_018991925.1 Homarus americanus | reverse complement strand
GTGGTTGGTCTGATATTACTAGTATGAAACAGTCATTGTCAATCTTCCAGCCATGCTCTAATTGTGAAAGCATATCACTGTCTGCATCACAAGACCACAGAAGAGCTTGATACCTTCCTCTCAATATATGATACTTTAGAGTTGCTGCAGTCGCTGGTAGTTCTCCAGCTTCTGCCTGCGTTTTCTTGAAGAGATGCCATCTAAGTTATGACAGTTAAGTGAAAGTCATTCGTGGACAGTAGAGCTTAAATACAAATTCCTTTAGACCAATAAACATGTCTGCTGGAGGGCATTTGGTCTACTCAGCATCTTGAATGCATCTAGGACTTTTGTGTTAGATTTCATCAAAGTGCTCCAACATGCTTTCTTTCCTTTGCCAACAAATTTTCCAATGCAGTCAGATCCTGTGAAGGCATGGAAACCTGTAAGGCTCTCTGCCCAATGTGTCGTTGCTCACCAGTTCCTGTTTTCATACTTGTATTTTCTCCAAGTTGAGGCTGCTTTAATATGCCAAACACATCAGTGTCTGGTGACTTGATATGTACAGTGCTGCCCTTCTGTGATGCATATACTGTATGTCCTGCTTAAGTTCTATAACTTGTGATAGCAATTTGATGGTTGAAGTCTTATTTGCTGCTTTCCACGACAGAAGATTAACCTTGGACATCTTTTTCCAGATGCTCAATGGACCAACAATACGTTTCTTGACAAAATTTTCATAATTTTGTCTTCCAACTTCATATGCACATAGATTGTCATATTTGGCATTTTCTGGCATTACAGCTCCAGTTACCAAGTTTAAAAGAGCATCATTTTCCTGGGATTACAGTCACCAATAACATTGTGTAGCTTTTGTACATCAGCATATTGACGGCTGACAATAGCTGTAGAGAGCTCATGATGTTCTGTTCTTTTGTAATCTTTATGAGTTTGATATTTTATGTAATGAACTTAATTTGAAAACCCAAATGGTAGTATATGATCTTTTATCACCTTAGACACTCTGTGCGTCATGCCTCTCAAGTGATTTTTTTTCCTCTCTTACTTCTCTGGACAAATACGACCTTTATCCCATCAGAAAAAATATCACCATATATTTTCTTAATCTACAGGTGCCAAGGTTTAAATGACGGATGGTGTTAAAAATTAACCTGAAATTTTTACGTGACCACATATTGTCTTGTTGAGTTTCTGAGAGAACTTCACGGCTAAATAGCGCCTCTGTATTGATAGCCGGTACATGTCGTAATATCCACCGCTCATAGTTAAATCTTTATGTCCGTTTATTTTGTCCTAATTTAAGTATCAAAGAGTGTTTTTATTTTTAAGTATCTTAAGTATCTTTTTTCCTCACTCTTAAGTATCTAAGTATGATGTTTTTTTCATTTTTAAGTTACTAACCATATTTTTGTTTTCATTATAAAATGTGATTGATATAGACAACAGAAGTAAATATCAGCTGGAGGTCGTAAACGAAGCTGATGTGAAGTATTTTGACTCACTGTTCCCACGAACTAATTGCTTCTCTGGTTTATACCGAAGAAATAAAACCGCCAACGAACCATCCGATTCAAATGTGTCTTAGGCGATACAGGGTGTTTAGGCGTCATTCTGATACCAAGAATGACTTTGTGTACTGTGGTGAAGCTGGGGGTAGGATAGGGTTGGGTTGGGTTGGGATGGGTTAGGATTACGGATGTGTGGGTATATTCTGTCGCATTTTATAGGTATCTTGCGTCTTTCTCATTATTCCTTCTTTATCATGAGTATCTGTGCTTATTAATACACCACCTCGCAGGATAGTGGAAGAGGAATGGATAGTAACGAGATAATATTCTTCTTACATATACCTTAGCTTGGTTACAGGTAACACCAGGTAGAAGTTACATGACTCTTAAGAGTTTTCCTCGACTTGGCTGATTCAACTGTAAGACTTGCTGTATTTATCCTTATTAAAATCCTCCACCTGTAAGACCCTCCACTTGTAAGACTCTCCACCTGTAAGACCCTCCACTTGTAAAACTCTCCACTTGTAAAACCCTTTATGGATTTGAAATACCTTCTCGTCTTGACTCCACTAGTACTGTACACACCCTCTCTAGCCTTAGTTTACAGTAATGTTGAAGTATATAATGAAGACTCACAGCTCATGGGTTAGAAAAACAAAAGATGCTTATTTTATTTATTTATTTATTTATTTATTTATAGCTTATTTTAGAATCCCCGAAAGTTAGAACAAAATGGCTGACGGGACTCACAAGCGGGCGATGTTTACAGTATGGACCAAGAATAAAAAATAAATGAAAAATAAAATAAATCAATCGTAAATTGGTGCATTGTTTCTCCAGGGTAATTATAGAAGTACAAATGTTCTCCAGCAGTGGGTAACGATCATAGCCACGTATAGAGCTTCTAACGCAGGTAGATTGATATAGATGCATTACCTGGAGTTAGTGGGTTACAGGGGCCTCCTACACGATAATATTAAAGGTGTTTTTTCCTTCTGTTTGTGGCACTTGAGGTGTTTAGGTTAGGTTTAATTAAAATGGTTTAGTTATAATAGTTATATTACGATAAGTTAAGTTGAATTTAGAACTTTTGATTTGCATATATCGTGTTTTAGAAAGATTTGTTAGTTAATAAGTTTAATTTGGATAAGTTTAGTTTAATTTAGATCATTTGATTTTACAAGGTCGTATTATAATGACTGGGAACCATATAGAAACCTGTTAGAGAAGTAAATATTTCTACGGCAGTGAATGAGTAAGTCAATAAGTGGTGTATAGAGCTGCTGACGCAACTTAAACGGTATATACTGTACATTATATGTTATCAGAGCTTTCCTGTTGTACGTAACCGCCTCCGTTAAAGTGTCTTACTGGCTCATGTGAAGATTAGCCTCTAGTTTATTTAACCTCAAGGTTAACTACACTGGCACTGCCTGACCTGACCTGACCTGACCTACCCTACCCTACCCTACCCTACCCTACCCTACCCTACCCTACCCTACCCTACCCTACCCTACCCTACCCTAACCTAACCTAACCTAACTTAACTTCCCAAGTAGCGTTAGGTTAATCATTAGTTGAAATAAGCTGGGAGGGTTAATCTTCAGGTAATCTATCTTAATTAAAAATTTTGGTCAGGTGAGGCCTTCCTTACCTTACTCGAGAGCAGGAGGAGGAGGACTTGCTAACGTCTACAGATCATCGTCAACCAAGGCAGATATTGAATACCTTTTGTTTACCTTCGTGGCTTAAGAACACATCTTAACACCATAAGACTATTCTAATAAAATTTACGGTGTATCTTGTGAACCAGATTTATTGTTTGACCTTAGTGAATGAGAAACTGGTTGAGGTGTATTGTGGTAAACATCCTTAAGAGCAGCTCTGTGTGTTCTTACGACCTCAAAGTAACACAAAAGGTAGCCAATATCTACCCTTGATCAGTCACTTAATGTAGATGTCAATTGTGTCATTTTTCTAGACTTAGTGCCCCTTGGAGGAGAAAGTAAATACAATGTTGATATATTTTGGTCACAACACACACTAGTAGATTATTTTTCCTTTTTAACTAAATAATTAACACTATGAAGCTAACTAATTATATAACTCAAAGATGGTAACCAATATGGCGTTGATATTGTTCACATACTCTATGATAAATAGATGTATTGTCTGTTTAATTTTAGGGAAGAATTTAATTTATAAACTTTTGAGAATCTGGATACAGGAGTTTTGTCTTTGTGTGTGTGTGTGTGGTGATGATGACGCATACTTTCCTCTGCAGTGAAAAAAATATCTTGACATTGCAAAGTTTAACTGTAAGCCGAAGGAACGTTTGTAATGTGACTTGTTATGTGAAATTGTAACTTGAAATTCTTTGTGAAAAATATTTCCCTATAAAGTTTGGCAATAAATGAAGTATTACATCAAGGTGTAACTTGTAGTTCCTTGTGGAGTAATTACCTATGTGGACGATACAGCTACTCCAGGGTGTAAGACCTAGAGTAGAAAGTCTTTAGACCTTACCTGAGGTTGAAAGATTCTTATAGTGGAACGTCTTAGGTATTGAAACTTTAATTACAGTAAATAAAATATAATCTACCTAAACATTCCTTCACCTGGCGACAACTAATGATACAGGTGGTGTAATAGCTCTTTAAAATTCCTCCGTTTGATATAATAATGACCACACATGAACTTATAATGTGTAATATCTTGATAACACATTAGCTGCAACATTACACATAGTCCAGTGTATGTGTAGTGAGGGACATCTACCTAAATGAGTTACAGAATGTGGAGTTGAGGCAAAAAAAAGTTGGGACATGTTTGAGATCATCAGTTGAGCCAAACGTTTATACTCAATATTGTTTTAATGGTATTTTAGAGCGACCGAAAAATGTAAACAAAATGGCCGGCTAGGTGACACATACCTTACAAGAAATAAACATGAGAACGAACACACACACACACACAAACACACACACACACACACACACACACACACACACACACACACACACACACATCCTTGACCACCGAAGGGTCAAGACGTACCTGGCGCTCCTCTCGGAGCAGCCAGGTCAACTGTTATGTTGGCCCATACCAACTCCCTCCCCTGAACCCTCCTCCCCACCGGAATATCAACAAGTTCACGCCAGAAGTTACTATTTCATTTAGGAAAGAAATGGAACCAGTGTTAAACAGAGGTGAACAGTGGTGAACAGTGCTTAAGTCAGTGAGAACAACTCAACAGTAACAGTGGTACCCAAGTTGACCTTCACACAGTGAGGTCCCAGGTACCCAGTGATAACGGCCCGACCCAACAACCAGCGATGTGTTAATCCGTCTACGATAGGAAGGCCTGGGACCACACCTCACTCATAGAACACCGTCTGTGAGGGAACTACTACACCACGTGAGGCCCCTCATAACATCATCTGTGAGGGAATTACTACACCACGTGAGGCCCCTCATAACACCATCTGTGAGGGAATTACTACACCACGGAGGCCCCTCATAACACCATCTGTGAGGGAATTACTACACCACGCGGAGGCCCCTCATAACATCATCTGTAGTAACATTACACCACGTGAGGCCCCTCATAACACCATCTGTGAGGGAATTACTACACCACGTGAGGCCCCTCATAACACCATCTGTGAGGGAATTACTACACCACGTGAGGTCCCTGATAACACCATCTGTGAAGGAATTACTACACCACTTGATGCCCCTTATAACACCATCTGTGAGGGAATTACTACACCACGTCAGGTCCCTCATAACACCATCTGTGAGGGAACTACTACACCACGTGAGGTCCCTCCTAACACCATCTGGGAGGGAGTTACTACACTACGTGTTTGCTGTTCAACACTTACATTACTCTGTATGTTCACTGTATGTTCCTTTACCTTTCTCTAATGAAGGCATTTGTTAAACCACCAATGTGTGTAATAAGTAATTTATGTCCAATGTATATTTTTAGCCTTCGGTGCAGAGCTTTTTCAATAAACCGTTAATTATTATTATTATTATTATTATTATTATACACACACACCAGTTTTACCCATATTATCACCAGACTATCGGCATACCTGGTCGGTGGACACCTGCCTCCTCCTCCTCCTCCTCACCTTGCTAATATGCTAATATGCTAATATGCTCTGGTATGTTCCAGTCTATTTAAGATATGCTCCCATCTATCTTAAAGAGCTTATGCTAGGTTGGTCTGATATGCTCCTCAAAGACTATGCTGATATACTCTTGTCATCTGATATGCTATTATGTTCATATCACTCTAAAGGATATACTAATATGTTCTGATATGTTGGTATGGTTCTGTCTCTCAGAGGGTGTGCTGATGTACTATAAGAGCATATGGGGTATGCTGATATACTTGGTTATGTAGCTAGGCTCATATCTCTCTTACAGGGTATGCTAATATACCCTGATATGCTTGCATCTATCTCTGAGCGTATACTGGTTGACTGTAATGACATAAGAGATATGCTGGTATGCTTCTAAGGGAATATGTTAACATACTCTAATAATAATTTGAAATGAGGTTAGCTATACCTTAGATTCAGGGGATATACTGATATGATATGAATTAACCTAGAAGTATACTGATATGTTCTCAAGGCATTCAGGGGATCTGTTAGTATGTTTCGACATACTTTCGGAACAAGGTAAACTGGACCTTCAGAAGATAGGGTGATATGCTGACATATTCTGATGGATCTAAGAGAGAGTGGAAGACTATGAGAGCTAGTTAATATACTCAGGTATGTTGATATCCCTTCATGGCACTTGGGATATATGGTAATATACTCCGATGTGTCTCTTTGGATATACTGATATGCCACTAATGGGTCCCCAGAAAGCAGGAGACAAGTTGATCTGCTTCGAGGACACTAATCTGTATAATGATTTTTTTCCCTGACTGTTAAGAAGTATACTGGTATATTTCAAATGTTGCTTAGTATTATAGTATACTTTGGGCTGTTCTGAACATATTTCACAGCTGATTTTCAGAAATATATGCTGCTGTCACTGGCTTGTTTATTCCGGAGACATTGATTATACTTTGAGTATGTTGATATGCTTTGTTACCAGTCAAGGAATATGCTGATATGTTCTGACACTTCTCAGTGATTACCCTGATATACTTAGATACCTGATAGTATTTATTGGAGTATAGTGTCCTATACTCTGATGTCATTCTAGTGATATGCTGATGAGCTGACATACCGCTTTATGTAACTGTGATATATTGAATCATATACATCCATTCCTCACGCTTAATATATATGATATTCCAAACAATGCTGATATTATTTATGTTATACCCTGATTATATACTAACATACTACAGTGTCATTTATAGTGTATGATATTAAACATTCGGGGGTATACTTTGAGGTTATTTAGAGAATATGATGGCAAACGGTGATATACTCTGATGCCATATTTGGTATACACAGATATATTGATATAATTTATATAATATACCGATAGATATAACTAAATATCTGTGAAGTAAATCCTGTACTTTTTGATATACCATTCAGGTGAAGGTATGCTAATATACCACGATAGCACCCGTCTCTCAGCGCTAATATACCCTGATGGCACACTTAACATCCTGGCGCCGGTCGTGGGGTATACTGATATGCTAAAGTCTTCTTCATCTTCTAATATCTCGACTTCAGCTTCGTAAACTGTGATTACTTAAACGTATTTAACGCTCGTTTACGTAACTTTTTTGTAGAATAAATGAATGTATATCCGGGTTCTTCTGTTTCTTTGTCCATCTGATGTTTGCGTCCATGTTGAGGAGAACCACTTAGCAGGGCTCGCATTTTCCCATAATGTGTTACCTCAAGTTCCATAATTTGCACTTAGTGAAGCCACGATATCCCGCGTTATGTTGCCCGTCTTACTTCCTTCTGGGTTATGTGTCTTAAGTTGGTGAAAAATTAAATTAAGGCTGAATTATTGTTAAATGTTAAGGTATTATAGTACTTGTCTGTCGTGTTGTTAATATAACATAGTTTCACCAGCAGTATGTACTCAAGAGCTTATTAACATCGTTGACGAGTCAGAGCCGCAACACTGAACCAATCTATATGAACATTAACACAAAAAATAAATTGTTACATTACATCGACTATCAAGACATAACTTACAATACAAATTAATAAATAATTGTACCAGGCAGATAAAAATATTAGTTACAAAAAATTAAGAAAATAGTCTTAATGTTCACGCCAGAACTTACCCCATAACAAAAGCCATACAACATTTTCCCAGTTAAGACTTCGTTAAATACAATCTCAAACTCCTTCTCAGAAACTGTGTGTTGGTGGTGTGCCACGTGTGGTGTGTGTGTGTGTGTGTGTGTGTGTGACAGCACCTTTGATTTATACAAATATTCACCCAAATGAATAACACCAAGTAATTCACCATGTTATTCATGACTCTTAGATCACTTGGCTTGCGTCTCTCAAAAGGTCGAGCCAGGGTCAGCTGATTCAGTAAACACCGCTCACATTAATAGGGACCTGCCACACTTTGCCATAAACAGATAAATTGTACCGGGAATTTTCCACCCACACACTCATCATTGTCACTTTATGTAACTTGCTGACAAAACCCATGACCCTTCAGGCCTTTTACGCCCTTAATGCATGAGTCATAAAGGCAAGCATGAACTCCGCATGCTTCCCAGTTGGGCACTGTAAACGCTTCTGCGCTTCACCTTGCACAGGATGTAAGGGGGTGCCCAATAAACTAACCCCCTCGTGGGCAATCTGTAATCACTACCACTGTCTCGCGGCCCAGAGTAGTAGTTGGACATATCACTAGACAGGGAAATTCACACTTAACACAAGTGTTATCTCAAGGTCATATTCACAACACTTCCCTGGACAGAATTCATAATTTATTTTCTCATATTACATCTGTGTGTATACCTGCTACTAGATAAACAGAAAATGCCATGAAGTGTTTACATCAAGCGCTGCCACTTAAGAGTTCCAAGAACTAAATTAAAACAATTAGTGTGTGTGTGTGCATGGTGTGAGTGTGCATGGTGTGTGTGTGTGTGAGTGTGCATGGTGTGTGTGTGTGCATTGTGTGTGT
>NW_024721919.1:0-6613 GCF_018991925.1 Homarus americanus | reverse complement strand
TAATAATAATAATAATAATAATAATAATAAACAAAAACCAATCTGACAATAAACAAAACAAAAGCGAATCAGAAAAACAAAAGCGAATCAGAAAAACAAAAGCGAATCAGAAAAACAAAAGCGAATCAGAAAAAACAAAAGCGAATCAGAAAAACAAAAGCGAATCAGAAAAAACAAAAGTGAATCAGAAAAACAAAAGCGAATCAGAAAAACAAAAGCGAATCAGAAAAACAAAAGCGAATCAGACCATAAACAGACAACCTTTACCTTTAACGTGTAGAGTAACAATCAAGACCATCTCCAGGACCTTCCCGAAGATAGAGTACTGACGGCGTTTCCTCCTGCAGTACCTGACGATCATTTCTGGTGGTTCACGTACTTTCGGGTCACTGGTGGTAGGGATCCGTGCACGTACTGACAAGGCACGTGGAGGTGGTGATGACCCTGCACGTGTGTGGGTCTTGGTGTTCATAGCTACTGACTCGTACAGGTGGCGTTACGTCCCCACCAAGCAGGTACTCATGGTTGCTGGATGATAGATGAAGTTCCTCTGATTGCCTGTGTTCTGATGGGTATAATTTTTTCTTTCGATAGTTTTTTTTAAAGGATACCTGATTGGCTAATTATTCTGTGTACTCTGATAGTTTTGTCATTACTGATTCAATTTAAGAGGAAAAAGTATTAAATTATCAAAAGTTTGTTCAATGTTATAACCTAAAAAAAAATAATAAATAAAATAAAAATTTCGTTCAGTTTTGTGGGATTTTTTGTTTCAGATTAAACTTACGTATGAAAAAAAAAATTCACTAAAATTGTTCACATGTTCATCTTGTACAATATGAACAATCCATCACTGTACAATAGAGAAATAATCACTATGAGAAATACACTTGAGTCCCTCTCTAAGTGTGAGTGCGAGTGTGAGAGAGATAGGCTCGAGTTTGAGGTCTCTGTCTCTCTCTCTCTGTCTCTCGCTCTCTCTCAGGACTCACTGCCACACACCTCCGACCTCTACCATGGCGGCAGAAGCACTGAATAGCCTCTGACACACCCACCCACTGCCTGCCTCTCCCTCTCTCCCTCCCTCTCCTCCTCACCCTCTCCTTTCTCCCCACCCTCTCCCTCTCTCCCACTCTTCCTCTCTCCACCCCTCTTCCTCTCTCCCACCCCTCTCTCTTTCTCCCACCCTCTCCCTCTCTCACCCTCTTCCTCTCTCCTCTTCCTCTCCCACCCTCTCTCCCCTCCTCTCCCACCCTCCCACCCCTCTCTCTCTCTCTCCCACCTCTCTCTCCCACCCTCCCCTCTCCCACCCTCTCCTCTCTCCCCCTCTCCCTCTCTCCCCCTCTCCCTCTCCTCCCTCTCCTCTCCTCTCCACCCTCTCCCCTCTCTCCCACCTCTCTCCCTCTCTCCCTCTCCCCTCTCCCCACCCTCTCTCTCTCTCTCCCCACCCTCTCCCTCTCTCCCCACCCCCTCTCCCTCTCTCCCCACCCTCTCTCCTCTCCCACCCCTCCCCTCTCTCCCCCTCTTCCCTCCTCCCCACCCTCTCTCTCCCTCTCCCTCTCTCTCTCCTCTCTCCCTCTCTCACCCTCTCCCCTCTCTCCCACCCTCTCCCCTCTCCCCTCTCCCTCTCCCCCCTCTCCCTCTCTCCCCACCCTCTTCCCTCTCCCACTCTCTCCCATTCTCCCCACCCCTCTCTCTCCTCTCCCCTCTCCCCCTCTCCCTCTCTCTCCCACCTCTCCCTCTCTCCTCTCCCTCTCCCCCTCTCTCCCCCCTCTCCCTCTCTCCCACCCTCTCCCCTCTCTCCCACTCTCCTCTCTCCCACCCCTCTCCCTCTCTCCCACCTCTCCCTCTCTCCCACCCTCTCCCCTCTCTCCCCACCTCTCCCTCTCTCCCACCTCTCCCTCTCTCCCCCCTCTCTCTCCCACTCTCCCCTCTCCCTCCTCCTCTCTCCCACCCTCCCTCTCTCCCACGGTGTAATAGACTAATGGAAGAGAATAAATATACTCCGTGTTAAGCTCCTCTCTCTCTCTCTCTCTCTCTCTCTCTCTCTCTCTCTCTCTCTCACAATGTTAAGTACCTCCACTGGTCTCAATGCTTCTATTTATTCTTATCGAACACTTCACTTATAAAGAACGCGTCTATTACTTTATATACTTAACAATAACCTTATCTATCACTTAATAACGAGTCCTTCACTTACATAACGCCCACTTTACTTATAAATAACGTTTCTATCACTTAACACTTTTCCCATCACTTAAATAGCTTATTTCTCACTTAAAACCTTTTCCAAAACTTAAATAAGACATTGTTTACTTATGAAATTCCTCTATAAGTATATTAGATCACTTAACACTATTATAAGTATATCAAACGTACTTAAATGCACAACGTAGCTGGGAATTAGGAAGGACTAAGCGATGTTCCTCCTTCAATGACTTAAAACACACTGACAATTTTCCCGCCTCCTCTGTTTATATACCTCCACCTGTCACTCAATCAGCCAATCATAACACAGGAAAACCCGCAAATTACCCAACAGCCAATCATAACACAGGAAAACCCGCAAATTATCCTATTGGTTGTTTGTCCCTCAACAACCCCTGCATAATCCCTACATAACCCCTACATACCTCCTACATGCTCCCTACATACCCCCTTCATGTTCCCTACATACCCCCTCCATGCTAAAACATGCTCCCTACTTGCTCTCTACATACCCCCTACATAGCTCCTACATTCTCCTCTGGCCCTTTCACATGTCCCTACGCCTTTTCACGTGTCCTAAGTGTCTTTACATGCGTCCTCGTGTCTCGTATGTCTGCATGCCCTACGTGGCTGACGTGTCTGTGCCCTCGTGTCCTGCATGCCTCGTGTCTCTGTGCCCTACATGGCTCTACGTTTATCTCATGCCACTCTGCGTGTACAGCCTGCATGCCCCCTCGTGCTCTACATGCCCCCCCTACGTGTCATGTCTTACATGCCCCCCCCCTACGTGTCTCTTGTGCCCCTAAGTAACTCTGTGCCCCTAAGTGTCCCTCGTGTCACATGCCCACCCCTCACGTGTCTCTGTGGCTCTACATGCTATCATAAGTAGCTCTCGTGTCTTACCCTCTTGTGTCTCTGTGTATCTCAGTGTCTCGTGTCTCTCAACCCTAATGTCCTCATGTCTACATGCCCTACGTGTCTCTGGTAGCCTATGCTCTACCCCTCATGCTCTACATGCTCTACATACCCCTACATGTCTCCATGTCTCATGCCCCTACATGCTCCTACATGCTCCCTACATGCTCTCATGCCCCTACATGCTCTCATATACATACCCCCTACATGTCTGCATGCCTCCTCTGCTCCCCTACATGCTCCCTACATACCTCCTACATGTCTACATGCTCCCTACATGCCCCATGTCTATGTGTCCCCACATGCCCCTACATGGCCAACATGTCTCACATGCCCTGTTCAACGTGTCTACATACCCCCTAAATGCTTCCAACATGTCCCTACATGCTCCCTACATGCCCTACGTGGCTGTGTCTACATGCTCCCCATCCCCTACCCCCTACGTGCTCCCATGTACCATGCCCATCTTTATTACACTCGATATCTTTACGCCTCTCCTCCCCCACGCCCCACACGCCCCCCACACGCCCACAGATGGCAGCAACAGCACTCTGGTTCTCACTGGGTCCATCACTGTCACCCATAAAGTGTAGACAACCTTTTCCCTTGGACACCTCTCTCTCTCTCTCTCTCTCTCTCTCTCCATCAGAAACAAGTATAGGACACCACAGGACACCGTAGGACACCATAGGACACCACAGGACACCATAGGACACCATAGAACACCACAGCAGCCGGATAGGATGCCACTCAAAAAATTTTAATTAAGCAGAAGCCAGATTTTTAACATAATTGAAATAATTCACTTCCGGCTATCTGTGTCCCCATATACCGGCTGTAATTATTATATAGCCGGATATATTATATAGCCGGATATATTATATAGCCGGATATATTATATAGCCGGATATATTATATAGCCGGATACACTCTACACTTGATATAACGTATAGCCGGATAGAGTATAGAAAATAGTTGATATATTTTGAAGGTATTCTGTTAATTTTTATTGACAGACAGACAGACAGGCAAACTAAAAAGAGCCAAGACAGACAGACAGACAGACAGACAGACACAGACAGACAGACAGGCAACCAAAAGAGAGACAGACAGACAGACAGGCAAAACTAAAAGAGAGACAGACAGACAGACAGACAGACAGACACAGACAGACAGGACAGACACAGACAGACAGACAGACAAGACAGAGAGGAGCATATGACAGATAGCAACTAAAGACAGACAGACAGACAGACAGACAGACAGACAGACAGACACAGACAGACAGACAGGCAAACTAAAAGACAGACAGACAGACAGGCAGACAGACAGACAGACAGACTAAGTGAGAGATAAAAGATATATTTCACCCACCCAATATATTTCCTGCCTCATAATACACATACATATATTTCATTGCTCAACACCGCGTAAAAAAAATTATAATGGAAAAAAAATTCATCAGTATATTATTGTGAAAATGACAAGTGTGTGTGTGTGTGTGTGTGTGTGTGTGTGTGTGTGTGTGTGTGTGTCGACGAGGCATTTGTCAATACCAATCAATTCATCTATCCATTTATCCATCAATTCATCTATCCTCACCAAATAGAATCACTCAGAAACTCAATCTTGGCAGCTGAACCAATCACCTAACACCTTTGTGATTTGCCATTCAATCCCATATTAAGTGTGTTGGTGTTCTTGATTGGTTTAAATGATTGAATAGGGACCTGACCTGACCTGACCTGACCTGACCTGACCTGACCTAACCTAACCTAACCTAACCGTGGGAAGGTCAATTCAGTATATAGTCTTTTTTTATGAGTTGATTGTAATTAGTTATTAAATTTTATCTTCCCATACTTTCTTTTTTACTTTCTCTCTGTGATATACTTCTTTTATACTTTCTTCCTATACTTTCCCTTTCTTCCTAGACTCTCTTTTATACTTCCTCTTATGTTTATACTTTCTTTATACTTTCCCTTGTGTTCATACTTTTATACTTTCCCTTATGTTCATACTTTCCTTTATACTTTCCCTTGTGTTCATACTTTCTTTTAAACTTTCCCTTGTGAACATACTTTCTTTTATACTTCCCCTTGTGTTCATACTTTCTTATATACTTTCACTTTGGCTTAAAACTTTCTCTTTAGGATTAACCCAACCCCCCACCAAAAAAAAGTTCCATTCGTCACTCCACCTTCCAACAACCAAAACAAAACAACAAAAAGAAAGTTTCAAAGACTAGTTACAGGAGAAAGGAACTATTGCATTGGTAAAGTTTTCTATTGAAAGCTTCTTCACTCGGGTTCTGGACAACTTTCTCTACACCTAACAAAAACATCAACACAAACACAGCTGGAGAAAGTTGCTGTGACAATGGACTTTCTCTATACCTTTCTTTTCAGTTTTTTTCGTTTATTTACTGAATTTAAGCTTCGGAGAGAGGGTGTGGGATGGTGTATGTCTGCCTGTCTGTCTGTTTGTTTAGTTGTCTGTCTGTCTGTCTGTCTGTCTGTCTGTCTGTCTGTCTGTCTCTCTGTTTAGTTGTCTGTCTGTCTGTCTGTCTGTCTGTCTGTCTGTCTCTCTGCTTCTAGCTGTCTGTCTGTCTGTCTGCCCGTCTGTCTGTCTGTCTGCTTGAAGTGTCTGTCTGTCTGTCTGTCTGTCTGTCTGCCCTGCTTTAGTTACTCTATCTGTTTGTGCGTTTGCTTTATTTATCTTTCACCCTTCATTATCGCTTTCATTCTTTCTTCCCTTCCTCTCCCTCAGTCTCTATTCCCTTCCCTACCTATACCCTTCCCTCCCTCCATCTCACTCCTCCCTCCTCCATCTCACCCCCTCCTCCCTCCATCTCTCTCCCTCCTCCTCCCTCCCTCCCCCTCTGTCCCACCTCTCGCATCCTCCCCCTCCCCCTCTTCCTCTCCCTTCCCTCCCTACCATACACTCTACCAACCACCATTAAAATATTCATCAGTGTAAGGCCAGGTGTCATGTTAAGGTAGTGTCCATTAATTATTTTACCTTTACCTGCTGACACCTTTGGGACACCTCTGGGACACCTCTGGGACACCTTGGGACACCGCTAGACACTGTGTAGATGTCTGTATTAATTATCTTGTTGTATGAAATGATGTGGATTACAAAATTACTTAATATTGAAAACAAACATTAAATAACAACAACAACAACAACAACAACAACAACAACAACAACAACAACAACAACAACAACAACAACAATTAACAACTTACAATAACAGAAAAATAATCCCCCGAAAATTATAATTACCTTAGAAACACAATTACACCTAAAATACAAAGATAATTACCTGGCCCAAAGCTACATAATTACCTTCCTTTAAAAACTAATGAAAATAAAGCAACAGGTAAGATAGAGTAATTAATTAGTCTTCAGAACAGGTGTACAGGTGTGTCAGGATATGTACAGGTGTGGGGGGGGATGTGTATAGGTGTGTGGGGATGTGTACAGG
>NW_024721918.1:0-14128 GCF_018991925.1 Homarus americanus | reverse complement strand
GTTTACAAAGGGAAAATCTTGTCTAAAAAATCTGCTAACGTTTTTTAGGAAAGTATTCGAGGTAGTAGATAATGACGAAAATTACGATGTTATTTACTTAGACTTTAGCAAAGTATTTGACAGAGTACCGCATCAGAGGCTTCTGAGAAAAATTAAGGCTCATGGTATCGAGGGGAAAGTTTTAAATTGGATGAAATCATGGCTCACCTATAGATCGCAGAGGGTCAGCGTAGATGGTGTTAAATCTGAGTGGGGCCGTGTAACCAGTGGGGTTCCCCAGGGGTCAGTACTCGGCCCACTCTTGTTCATAATCTACATAAACGATCTAGGTACTGGGATCAGCAGTGACATAAGCAAGTTTGCGGATGACACCAAAATAGGGCGGCAAATTAATTCAGGGCAGGATCCAAATGCAATACAGGAGGATCTAAATAAACTGCAGGTGTGGTCTGAAAAATGGCAAATGAAATTCAACACCAGCAAGTGCAGTGTACTTAATATTGGAAGAACAAATACTGTCAATGTATACAGCCTTAACAACATCAACCTAGAGAAGTCGACTTGTGAAAGAGACCTAGGGGTACTTGTAAGCCCGGACCTACGGCCCAGAAAACAGTGCATTAATGTTCGAAATAAGGCAAACAGAGTATTGGGTTTTGTATCTAGAAGTGTAAGTAATAAGAGTGCAGAGGTCTTATTGTAACTATATCTTGCGCTAGTCAGGCCACACCTCGATTATGCTGTTCAGTTCTGGTGCCCTTATTATAGAATGGATATCAATTCACTAGAGTCGGTGCAGCGAAGAATGACGAAAATGTTTCAGGGACTTAGAAACCTTCCATATCAGGATAGGTTAAAGAAACTTAACTTGCATGACCTAGAAAGACGAAGAGTGCGGGAAGATATGATAGAAGTATTTAAGTGGGTGAAAGGAATCAATAAAGGGGATATAGATAAAGTTCTTATAATATCCGAGCAGGATAGGACTAGGAGCAACGGATTCAAGTTGGATAAGTTTAGGTTTAGGAGGGAGATAGGAAGAAAGTGGTTCACAAATAGGGTGGTGGACGAGTGGAACAAGCTTAGCAACTTTGTAGTAAGTGCTGGAACGCTGGAAAGTTTCAAAAGGAGGCTAGATAGATTCATTGATGAGAGAGAGTGGTAGTAACTCTCGACAGGAGCTGCCATGCACGGTTCCATGACAAAACCCCAACGGGGTTGTCATTTGTCAACACTAACCTAACCTAACCTAACCTAACCTAAGCTTAAAAGTGTTTTATTTTATATTTTATATATGAGGCTGGGGTTTTGTCCGTTGGGGTTTTATCCGGTCACCGCCATGCACAGGCCAACCGGCCTATTGCAGACTCCTTATTTTCTTATGTTCTTATGTTCTTATGTATCAACTGTGTGGCCTTGAGCAGGCTACCCTGGACGGGAGGGAGTGTGGTGACAGTGGGAGTAAAGGTAGCAGGAGTATTTTCAGCTTATAAACACTTTTATTACACTTGTTGTTCTTGCTCAATGGTATCTCTGTTTTTCTGGTTAGATGCGGTAACAAAGTCAATTTCAGTTTCAAAAAAGTATCCAATCTGGAACCATATAAGGTGAGGAGTGTGTTTATACAAACCCTCACCGCATGGCCGGGAGTGACCGTGAGCGAAGTAAGCCTCGCAGGCACCTGCCAACACCACAGCGCTCAACCACGGGTTAGTTCACTTGTTATACAGGTAACAGATTTGCAGTTGTTGCCCTATCGGTTAAGGTAATCCTTCAAGTGACTGTGTTAGGGAGCACCATCATAGTTTATGGCTGTTTGTATGCAAATGACATTTAGCGGGAAACAGTCAGTACTACCATAGTTTATGTCTGTTTGTAAATGAGACACAACAATCATCTACGTGTGTAAGAACTCCTCTTGCTCGTCCATAGGTAAGCATAAATCACTTACTAAAGTTTACAGTACAAATTACACAACTCTCATGTGTTTACTCATCTGTGTTTGCTTACTGAATTTTATTTAACTTTCACACATGTGTGATGCATCAACAGTTCCCTGAATGGGTGGTCACAATGCGGGTTCTTACAACGAAAATGTTCCTTCTAAAACCTATAGTCTTTGCACACCAGAAAGACGGAGATGCGCATAGGTGGTGGCGCTCCCTGCCCGGGATCTTTCAGGCTCCCGTACTAAATCAACAACTTGTTACATCGTTGTAAACAGCAACACGCAAGGCCTATTCATCCAGTTTCTATAGCAGTGAGCGAGGCGTGGGACCCGACTCCTACTCTTGTTGACCAAATATCCACAGATAGACGCAGACGATAACGAGTAACACCGTACATAATACACCTCTTGCCAAATTTGTTCGTCGACCGTGAAGTTAGTGTTCTTTACTTTGTTGTATATATATATATATATATATATATATATATATATATATATATATATATATATATATATATATATATATATATATATATATATATATATATATATATATATATATGTAATATCCAGAAATTTCAGAGTAATTTCAAATGCCCCGCCATGAGTGATACTGAGCGTTCAAGGTCATCTGAGGGGAGGGAGCGCTGCCTGCTCGTAGCGAGAGACTGCGGAACTAGGCCTATATGATATTAAATGTAATTTACCGAATTAATAATGATGCGATTCATGAAGTTAAGGGACTATTATTGAATTTGAAATTATTATAGATCGTTTAGCAGTCTGAATAATGTTACGGGTGTCCCAAGGAGTTATTAGTTAGGCGGTAAATATATCACGTAGGCCCAAGCTAGCGCCTTGGGGAGACACGACGCTGGCTAGCCCAGTCCCGGAGAGCAGTCACACAGACAAGACGTTCCGCGCGTCCATCAGAAATAGTCACGTGGCCTAGTCACCTGTGCTGCGCTATTGCAGTATAACAAGTAAGTCTCATTCGATCTCAGACAGGGTTAGATAGGGCAGTGGTAAAGTTAACTAGAGCTAACAGTGAGTTCATTTCAGGGTTTCCGTCAGAACCCACTTGACTTGACTGGAGTTGACCGGAGTTTGACTGCGAGAGATTGACTGCCGTTTGAGACTGCCGTTGATGATTGAGGGTGGCGACTGTCGCCATTGGACCGATCAGAGTAGGCCTGTCACTGTTTAGCGGGGTACCAAAGGATCTCTTGAGGGAATCTAGCCGTCTGGGTGCCCAGCGGACGTCGGCTCACAACACCACATGTCCAGAGCCGCTTAGTGAAACCCTCTTGCTAACGGGAAGCTAAAGCTCCTCTCAACTGCACAGGGTCTGATTGGCTCACTCTCTTCCTGCCCATGGACGCACTGGGAGTACACTGGGGCTATCTGAGTATATTAATGGTCACACTGAGACCGTGAGTCTAGGATTCTAGGAGATACCTAGAGGAACATTTTATCTTCCTTATTACGGGTGTAGTTAACACCATTCCTCAGACTGATATTATCTTGACGTGTGTAGTTTAATATTTCTTAAATAATTCTGATAGTAGTGTTTTTTTTGAATGTTTGTGCCATTAAGTGGAACCAGAGTGATACTGTGATTTGATTCTTTTAATGCCTCTAATTGTTCTTCATAATTCTGATCTCAGGTATAACCTTGTTCCCCAGAGTAGTGGTTAGGTTAGGTTAGGAAGTGTACATCTGTTGGGGTGCTATAATTTTGTTGAAAGCCCTTAAGGCCTATTCATTGTAGAGTAGTTAATTTCTTATTTTTTAATACCATTTCCTAAGTGACTGATATTATTTTGTGAAAGCCCTTAAGAGGCCTGTTTCATGTGTGCAAGCAACATTTCTTAATACTTCAAATTTATTGTTGCCTGTGTTTCTAATAATTTCTATGTCATTTATAACTTTTATTCCCCAGAGTAGTGTTTTAAGTTTAAGTTAAGAGGTGCGCATATTGGTGTACCATTATTTGATTGTGTTTGTAGTGTTGGAGGGAATATAAGTGTCTAAATTTTACAGTGTGTCTCATTCATCCCAGTCACAGACGCTATCCTTCCACGGGTCACGGACAGTTCATTTTGTGTAGTAGATTTAAGTGTTCTTGTGCTGGTTCGGGATTTTTCTCAAAGGGGCGCTTCCACTGCCTTTACCATCTATTAAATTTTAATAAACCCCAAGTCAAGTGAGAAATTAAAGTCCAGCAAATTCCGACCGGTTACAAATGGTAGCAGAGCGTAGTTTTTAATGTCGTGACTGATAGTACTGTGGTTGGGATAATGAACGCCATCATGTGTTGGTTAGCAATGGTAGGGATTGAACTCGCACTGATGCTCATCCTTGTGCCCGGACTGAGTTGGTTAGGCTTGACAATAGAGATGTGTATGAGGAGGAAGAGAGACGGCCGCGGGACCTTGGTACAGCTGAGAGAGGAGTTCGGAGACCTAAAGAGGGATTATCAAGCACAGGTAAACAGGTTCAAGTGGGAGTCTCAGGCACACATTCAACGGTTCAGGGAGGAAACAAGGGGTGAATGTCAGGCACACGTCCAGCAGTCAAGGAAGTGTGAGGTCCAAGTGGGAAATATAGGGGTACGTAAGTAGTTCAGAGAGGTTGATCGAGCCCTCCAGCTGAGAGACAAGACGAAGCCGACCGATTACAGTTTAGGGTGCATGGTAATGAGAAAAGGCAGGTTGTAGGGGGTGAGTTGGAGGAGTTGTGAGTAGGGCAGAGGGGATTGGAGAGATGGTTAGGTCAGAGATGTGCGTTGAGTAGTGGTTGCTGTCATGAGCGGGATTGAGTTGCTGTCATGAGCGGGATTGAGAGTACGGTTGTAATGTCCAGGGCCTCACTAAGATGGACTGGTACATTGTCAGAGGGTTGGTCTGCCGGCATGAGGTTCGGAGACGTGGACTGAGTATTGTTTTGACACTGGTTCCTCTTAGCTCAAGGGCCAGGCAAAAGGAGAGCATGTTGGAGATGGACTGAGTATTTTTTTTGACACTGGTTCCTCTTAGTTCAAGGGCCAGGCAAAAGGAGAGCATGCTTGGAGTATTTTTTTTTGACACTGGTTCCTCTTAGCTCAAGGGCCAGGCAAAAGGAGAGCATGTTGGAGATGGACTGAGTATTTTTTTTTGACACTGGTTCCTCTTAGTTCAAGGGCCAGGCCAAAGGAGAGCATGTTTGTTTTGGGCTGGTATTAATTTTGACATTGGTTCTCTAGTTAAGGGCCAGGCAAAAGGGGAGCGTGATGTTCTGGTTGGATTGAGTTGGGCTAGGAAGAAATGGAGTTGCTAGCTGCGAGTGGAATAGTACAGAGTTGAAGGTGGGTTTTAAGTTGTTCTCTCAGCACATGAGGGCAGTGCTGTCTTTTTTAGGGGGGTCGAGTGTTAGCGGGAGAGAAAAGGAGAGAAGAGAAGACGGGAATGCTGCATTTAGCAAAAGGGGTGAGGTGCAGTTCTTAGAACAAAATTTTAGGGGGGTCGTATGAATGTTTTCTCAGCACATGAGGACAGTGCTGTCTTTTTTTAGGGGGGTCGATTGTAATATTCAGAAATTTCAGAGTAATTTCAAATGCCCCGCCATGAGTGATACTGAGCGTTCAAGGTCATCTGAGGGGAGGGAGCGCTGCCTGCTCATAGCGAGAGACTGCGGAACTAGGCCTATATGATATTAAATGTAATTTACCGAATTAATAATGATGCGATTCATGAAGTTAAGGGACTATTATTGAATTTGAAATTATTATAGATCGTTTAGCAGTCTGAATAATGTTACGGGTGTCCCAAGGAGTTATTAGTTAGGCGGTAAATATATCACGTAGGCCCAAGCTAGCGCCTTGGGGAGACACGACGCTGGCTAGGCCCAGTCCCGGAGAGCATTCACACAGACAAGACGTTCCGCGCGTCCATCAGAAATAGTCACGTGGCCTAGTCACCTGTGCTGCGCTATTGCAGTATAACAAGTAAGTCTCATTCGATCTCAGACAGGGTTAGATAGGGCAGTGGTAAAGTTAACTAGAGCTAACAGTGAGTTCATTTCAGGGTTTCCGTCAGAACCCACTTGATTGGAGTTGACCGGAGTTGACTGCGAGAGATTGACTGCCGTTTGAGACTGCCGTTGATGATTGAGGGTGGCGATTGTCGCCATTGGACCGATCAGAGTAGGCCTGTCACTGTTTAGCGGGGTACCAAAGGATCTCTTGAGGGAATCTAGCCGTCTGGGTGCCCAGCGGACGTCGGCTCACAACACCACATGTCCAGAGCCGCTTAGTGAAACCCTCTTGCTAACGGGAAGCTAAAGCTCCTCTCAACTGCACAGGGTCTGATTGGCTCACTCTCTTCCTGCCCATGGACGCACTGGGAGTACACTGGGGCTATCTGAGTATATTAATGGTCACACTGAGACCGTGAGTCTAGGATTCTAGGAGATACCTAGAGGAACATTTTATCTTCCTTATTACGGGTGTAGTTAACACCATTCCTCAGACTGATATTATCTTGACGTGTGTAGTTTAATATTTCTTAAATAATTCTGATAGTAGTGTTTTTTTGAATGTTTGTGCCATTAAGTGGAACCAGAGTGATACTGTGATTTGATTCTTTTAATGCCTCTAATTGTTCTTCATAATTCTGATCTCAGGTATAACCTTGTTCCCCAGAGTAGTGGTTAGGTTAGGTTAGGAAGTGTACATCTGTTGGGGTGCTATAATTTTGTTGAAAGCCCTTAAGGCCTATTCATTGTAGAGTAGTTAATTTCTTATTTTTTAATACCATTTCCTAAGTGACTGATATTATTTTGTGAAAGCCCTTAAGGCCTGTTTCATGTGTGCAAGCAACATTTCTTAATACTTCAAATTTATTGTTGCCTGTGTTTCTAATAATTTCTATGTCATTTATAACTTTTATTCCCCAGAGTAGTGTTTTAAGTTTAAGTTAAGAGGTGCGCATATTGGTGTACCATTATTTGATTGTGTTTGTAGTGTTGGAGGGAATATAAGTGTCTAAATTTTACAGTGTGTCTCATTCATCCCAGTCACAGACGCTATCCTTCCACGGGTCACGGACAGTTCATTTTGTGTAGTAGATTTAAGTGTTCTTGTGCTGGTTCGGGATTTTTCTCAAAGGGGCGCTTCCACTGCCTTTACCATCTATTAAATTTTAATAAACCCCAAGTCAAGTGAGAAATTAAAGTCCAGCAAATTCCGACCGGTTACATATATATATATATATATATATATATATATATTTTTTTTTTTTTTTTTTTTTTTTTTTTGCAGGGGATTAGCCCACCCGGGCACAGGTCACCGACCCACATCGGGTCTGGGAGTGAAGAAGATCAACCATAAATACATAAATGGAAACAATAAAACACATCAAGAGTAAGAAATTAAACTTGTGTTGTATTGATAAAGTAAGAGAAACAATTGAGACCCTGCAATTGTGTTAAATTAGGCTGCTGCTAGTTAGTGCATGTAGCTATAATGTGCTTTATGCCTGTCTGTGTTTCTGCTGCTAATTAGTGTATGTAGCTATAATGTGCTTTAACATAAGAACATAAGAATGGAGGAAACTGCAGCGGGCCTATTGGCCCATACTGGGCAGTCCCGTTTACACCCAACCCCTATTGCTCATATAAGCATCCAACCTATGTTTGAAGCTATTCAGCGTATTCGAGTTAATGATGATATTTGGTAACGTGTTCCATTCATCCACTACTCTGTTTCCAAACCAGTGTTTACCTATTTCGCGCCTAAATCTAAATTTGTCTAATTTAAAACCATTGTTACGAGTTCGCTCCTGGTTGGATAGTTTGAGTACCGTTGTAATGTCCCCTTTGTTTAGCCCTGACTTCCATTTATACGCCTCTATCAGGTCGCCCCTCGCTCTACGTCTCTCGAGGGAGTGCAAATTAAGATGCTTTAAACTGTCTCTATACTCAAGGTTCCTAATGCCCGGGATTAGTATTGTCATTCACCTCTGAATTCTTTCCAAGGACTCTATATCCATTCTGTAATACGGTGACCAGAACTGAACTGCGTAATCCAGGCGTGGTCTCACAAGTGCAAGATACAGTTTTAGGATGACCTCACTAGTCATGTAACTAACACTCCTTTGTATGAACCCAAGTACTTTATTAGCCTTGTTACGAGCAAAAACACATTGTTTACTTGGCTTAAGGTTCCTACTTATCATTACTCCTAAATCTCTCTCGCATTCGGATTTGTCTATGGCATCGTTGTTCATCTGGTATCTGGTTTCTCTGTTTACATCTCTTATACTGAGTACTTTACATTTGTCCACGTTGAATTTCATGTGCCATTTTTCAGACCATTCGAAAATTTTTTTTAGATCTTCCTGTAGTTTTGCCGAGTCCTCGTCAGATTTAATAACACGTCCTATTTTAGTGTCATCAGCAAATTTACTTATGTTGCTGTCTATGCCGATATCTATGTCGTTTATGTATATAATAAATAATAATGGTCCAAGTACTGAGCCCTGGGGAACTCCAATAGTGACGTTGCTCCAATGGGACTTAGTGCCGTTAATGCTCACTCTCTCTTTCCTGTCCTGTAACCAAGCCCTAATCCATTTAAGGATATTACCTTTGATGCCATGTGCTTCTACCTTTCTAATTAGTCTTTCGTGGGGGACTCTGTCGAAGGCTTTGCTAAAGTCGAGATATACCACATCATAATTGTGCCCTTCGTCCACCGTTTCGAAAACTGATGAAAAGAATGTTAATATATTAGTTAGACATAAACCTCCGCTTGTGAACAGATGTTGGGAATCAGTGATCAACTTGTGCTTCTCCAGGTGGTTTCGAATAGAGTTTGAAATGATTGATTCAAGTAATTTGCCTACTATTCATGTTAGGCTGGTTGGGCGGTAGTTAGAGGATAGTGATCGATCCCCTTCTTGAAAATCGGTATTACATTCGCTATCCTCCAGGATTCTGGTACTACACCTGTATTTAAGGACATGTTAAACAACTTTGCTAAGGGCATACTAAGCTCTTCCTTACATTCCTTTAATACTCTGGCAAATATCTCATCAGGACTAGGTGACTTATTAGGCTTTAGTTTGTCCATTTGCTTACTAACATCGCTACTAGTCAGTACTATCTCGCTTAATTTGTTTTCTTCACTATCTCTGAATAGAGTCTGTGCCTCGGGTATCATGTTTACATTTCGGTGGTGAGAACTATTGAAAAATATTTATTCAAATTATTGCTCGTTTCTCCGTCTCTGTCAGTGAGCTCGCCGGTATCTGACCTTATTGGTCCAATCTTTTCTCTTGTTTTAGTTTGATACATTTGGTAGAATCCTTTGGGGTTTGTCTTCGCCTCCCTTGCTATCTTTACCTCATTATTCCTCTTGGCTTTCCTTATCTCGGTTTTAACCCTACTCGCCAATGCCTTATAATAATCCTGGAGATAAATTTCGCCATGATTTATCCTTCTACCTATAGCCTTCCTTTGGCCAATGATGTTCTTTAAATAATTATTTATCCATTTAGGGTCATTGTTGTCTGATCTGAGTTTTTTGTATGGTATGATTTGCCTTTGTGCTTTAAGTAACTTATTATTTAAATTGTCCTGGAACTCGGCTATCTCAGATCTCGTTATCAGGTCGGTGTCATCTGTCAGGTTCACTCCCAAGCGCGACACCCCTTCTCCCAGCTGCCTCTTTAAACTGTCAAAGTTTGCCCTTCTGAAATCTGGTACTTTAGTGGAATTTTCCTTACGTCTGCCCTGAAAATCTATCTGGAATCTAATTTCTTTGTGATCTCTGTTTGCAAGTTCGTTCCCTACCTCGACATTGCTAATGAGGTTTTCTCTGTTCGACAGAACTAAATCGAGTATATTACTACCCTGGGTGGGTTCGGTTATATGTTGACTAAGGAAACAGTCCTGGATCGTTTCGAGAAAATCCTCTGATTCTGAGTTACCCGTAAGGTCAGTCCAATCTATTTGGCCAAGGTTAAAGTCACCTACCATACAGACTTTGTTGTGTATGGAAGCCCTGCGCATTTCATCCCAGATAAGTCCCTCATTGACTCTATCAAGATTGGGAGGCCTATATATTACTCCTGTGATTAATTTTTCCCTACCGTCGATTAATTCTATCCAAATTGTTTCTGTATTCCGCTCAGTTTTTATTTCCTTATTTATTTCACACTTCAGATTATCCCTGACATAGATTGCTACTCCGCCTCCTTTCCTGGTCTGCCTTTTGTATGGAACAATTTGTTACCCGCAATTTGGTATTCGACCGGTAACTCACATGAGTCTAGGTTGATCCATGTTTCAGTGAATGCTATTATGTCGATTTCTTCGGTACATACTAAGGCCCTAATATCATCCATTTTGTTTCTCATACTTCTACTGTTCGCGTAGTAGACATTTAAGTTAGTCGTGTTCTGAGTCCTCCCTTTACCTCGTTTAGGTTTAAACTCCCTGTCTGCTTTAGTTTTGTCGTCATTCCCCACACTATTTCCCTGTAATCTTTCACTTGGTTTACCCACTACCACTGCAGTCTCCTCCACCCCCGTGCCCTCATTTTCCCTAGCAGTTTAAAGACTTCGATATCTTTTGAACTGCCCCCTCTAGAGACCCAGCCAGGGTTGCCACCCCCTCCCGAGACAGGTGCACCCCATCCCTAGCATAAAGGTCCCTTCTGCTGTAGAAGTTGTCCCAGTTGTCAATGAATGGGTCTGATATTGACTTGCAATATCCGTCAAGACGGCCGTTGACACCAACTGCCCTTGACAACCATTCATTGATAACTCTCCTTCTAGGCAGGACACCACATATGATAGGGATCCCTCCCTTAGTCCTAATACGATCTATAGCTGTCTTGAACTTATCAAGAAGCTCTTCACTCCTACACCGGCCAATATCGTTGCCTCCTGCACTGAGGCAGTTAATGGGTTTGTTCCCATGACCAGACAAGATATTGTCCATCCTGTCAACTATATCCCCCACCCCAGCCCCTGGCAAACACACCCTCATCCTTTTTGTATTTTTACCACAAAAGGCTCTGTCCAAGTACCTTACCTGTGAGTCACCAACAATTAAAGTTTTTATACCTTTGTTGTCAGCCCTGTCCCTGCCCGTACTAACGTCCATTTCGTCTATCAAGGGACTGAACGAGTTGGTACACTTAGCTGTTGTTGTCGTTGTTGTATCCTTGGTGTATTTCTTCACCACCAGTTTGGTCGTTCCTCTCCTCACAACCTTCCATTCATCATTCACCGGCTTTCCCTGTCTCGTTTCTTCCTTCATCTTTGATATCTATTCCTTTAATTTCAAGAATTCTTGCTCTAATTTCAGGGTTTTTTCCTTGGTATTCTGTAACTCGGTCCACAGATGGGCATAACCCCGTTTACAAGTAGCACTAGCTTTGTCTGTCTGTCTTTCTGCTGCTAGTTAGTGCATGTAGCTATAATGTGCTTTATGTCTGTCTGTCTTTCTGCTGCTAGTTAGTGCATGTAGCTATAATGTGCTTTATGTCTGTCTGTCTTTCTGCTGCTAGTTAGTGCATGTAGCTATAATGTGCTTTATGTCTGTCTGTCTTTCTGCTGCTAGTTAGTGCATGTAGCTATAATGTGCTTTATGTCTGTCTGTCTTTCTGCTGCTAGTTAGTGCATGTAGCTATAATGTGCTTTATGTCTGTCTGTCTTTCTGCTGTGGTTGTTTTGTCTATTTTAATTATTATAATTCCAGCATGTGTGCTAGGCGTTTGACAACCATGCTTGACATATATATGCGTCTAATCCAGGAGAGGATTGCTGCCACATGTGTCAAATGTGGTTGCCAGTTGCCAGTCCTCCATCAGTGTCCATATTTGTTTGGTCTGTTATGTTTGAGGTGTATTTTTGTTCACCATCATCTTTTTTGCACCTTGGGAAGTCTGCAACTTTTTGATGATGATGCACAATACTCTAGGGCAGGACAAAGGTTGCCTCGTCTTACAAGCGGTCACCCGACCCTTAGTAATTAAGCTTCTTGTTTCTGTTAATGCTTTTTTATTGCTGTTTTATTTGTTTTTGTTCAGTTAAATTAAAAACTTATATTCCCATTTTATATATATATATCTTTATGGTGTGAGGATTGAGCCACAAACAATGATAATAATAATAAAATGAGTTGCACTGTAACTATAATCATTAAATTATTTGGAGGATGTTGGTGGCACAGTCGTCATGCATCTCTCACTACTATGCCATGGGCTCGAGTCGTACTTGGACCAGAGACACATGAGAAGGATGCTATCTAGTGTGACACTACCAAACATCAAAGGTTTCCACCTGGCACAGTACTACAGTTTCCTCCTGTACTAACACTGGGTAATAAAGGTCATAACAAAATAAAAAAAGAACAAACTGCCCGAACGTTAAAATTATAAATATAAGAAATAAGTAATTAAGTGAATACCGATGGCAGACAAAGTGAAACCTGCGTGAAATATGGGAGCTACCGAAAGAAACAAACAAACATTTTCTCAAGCACTCCAAAGATCTTTATGATTTCTGGCTTGTCCAATAGATGGCGCCAGTGTCGGAAGCCTAAAAATATAAGGGAGTTCAATTTCCTTATAATATTTCTTGGTCCACCGTAGGTAAGTAAGTGAAGTTTCCAGTCATCTTTGTTATTAGGGATTTACCTCAGTGACTTGATTTGTCATCTTGTAGAAACTTTACTTACGTGTTCCTGTAAGAGTCCTATTCCTCTCCACCTTTGCTTTCTCTATTATTATTATTATTATTATTATTATTATTATTATTATTATTATTATTATTATTATTATTATTATTATTATTATTATTATTAATATTATTATTATGATTATTATTATTATTATTATTATTATTATTATTATTATTATTATTATTATTATTATTAATTTAGAGTTATTATGAAACATGAATTATATGACACATTTTTTAGCACAAGTGAACTTATGATACTTGTACAGTACACTGTTTACCTTTTCATTGTTATTAGTCAATAGTTATTATTAACCTTGAGCTACATAACACCATACTGAGCAGTAGTGATATCTTCTAACTGTATGTTATCTTATCAATTATTATTCTTTAAATTCAACCTTATTTTAGATATTTAAACATATAGTGAAGCTTATGTATTTTTTTTGTCATCTCTATATCCTTTGGTTAAATGTGATGGAGTTCGCATTAAGATACTGTTTATCAAAAAAGAACTAGAGAGTATTAAGATCTATAGTCTCTAAAATCACCTAACTTCGACTAAACCCACGACATAGTTATAGTATTTTAATTGTCTAGTGGGAAACTTCTGAATATGGGCACTGGAGAGGTTAGGATAAACTTTAATGTTGGCACTATAAGATAGTACAATAGAAGAGAGAGAAGACGGTCCCCCGTGACACACAAGGAGGAAAACACACAGGAAGTAACAAAAGAGAAGAGGAAGAGCAGCGGCGGTGTGAGGGACTATCTGGAGAGTGAGGAATGAAGGGAAAGGAGGATGCTAAAGAGAGAGGGAAGAGAGAGGAGGGATAACTCCAGCGTTTCGGGAACAGCCATATGGCGAAGTACTGCCACGAAAAGTACTGCACAGGAAAGCATAACACGAGGAAGTGCCCCAACAACACAACTTCCTCTCAAAAGGGAGGAGAATAATCTTCCCTACCTAAGATACAAAGTCTCAGATGTAGGGAGGAAAGTGTGACAGAGTGGCACCCTGTATGTCCCAGGAGGCCGCGTCCACCAACGGCTGATACATCCAATGTCGACAACACCATCCTTGGAAACGGGAATGCTGCCAGGTCACCATTGCCACCTGAAGTCTACAGACGCGGTGAGTTTCCTTCGTTCGCCGAACAAAGGCCAAACAACAGCCAACTTAGGGTTAAGTTCACCAAAATTATGGAGAAAGTAGATAGTCCAGCAGCAGAAGTAGAGCAGGTTAAAGCCTACCGAATCAATATACCAGTGAATAATGGATGATAGTTTCAAAAGAACTTCCGCAGTAATTGGTGCTTCCCTTCCTTATGTTGAAAACCAACCTTTACCATTACCTCAACACCCCCCTTCCCTCCCTCCAACATTACCTTAACACCCTCCCCTCCCTCCAACATTACCACAACACCCCCCTCTCCTCCCCCCAACATTA
>NW_024721917.1:0-6463 GCF_018991925.1 Homarus americanus | reverse complement strand
ATACTAGATCAGGGGACTTTGTTGCATATTAGATTAGGGGACTTTGTTATACTCGATCAGGGACTTTGTTATATACTAGATCAGGGACTTTGTTATACTAGATCAGGGGACTTTGTTATATTAGATTAGGGGACTTTGTGTTATACTAGATCAGGGGACTTTGTTATATACTAGATTAGGGGACTTTGTTATACTATAGATCAGGGACTTTGTTATATACCAGATCAGGGGACTTTGTTATACCGATGGGGACTTGTTATATTAGATTAAGGGACTTTATTTATACTAGATGAGACTTTGTTATATACTAGATCAGGGGACTTTGTTGCTATTAGATTAGGACTTTTCTTATACTAGATCCGGGGGACTTTGTTATACTAGATTGAGGGGACTTTGTTAGCATACTAGATCGAGGGACTTTTGTTATGCTGATTAGAACTTTTATTTATACTCCGATTAGGGGACTTTGTTATACTAGATTAAATTTACTTTTGGTATACTCAATTAGGGACTTTGTGCCTGAATCAGGGACTTTGTTATATTAGATTGAGGACTTTATTTGTTATATAGATCAGGGACTTTACATTTATACTCGATCAGGGACTTTGTATATGATCGAGGACTTTGTTATACTAGATCAGGGGACTTTGTTATACTAGATGGGGACTTTGAAACATATACTCGATCAGGGACTTTGTTATACTATACTCGATCAGGGACTTTCGCATTATACTCTCAATCAAATCCTTTGTTATACTGATCAGGGGACTTTGTTATACTAGATTAGGGACTTTGTTGTATAGATCAGGGACTTTGTGTACTCAATCAGGGGACTTTGTTATACGTCAGGGGACTTTGTTTATACTAGATCAGGGGACTTTGTTATACTTTTCGTGGAACTTTTGTTATATGATCAGAGACTTTGTATACTAGATCGGGACTTTGTTATACTGGATCAGGGGACTTTGTTATACTAGATCAGGGACTTTGTTATATCTAGATTAGGAGGCTTTGTTATACTGAGTCGGGATTTGTTATACTAGATCAGGGACTTTGTTATATCTCGATGAGGGACTTTTTTATACTAGATCGAGGGACTTTGTTGATTTATGGATCAGGGGCTTTGTTATAGATCTATGGGGGACTTTGTTGATATGCTATAGTCAGGGATGTTGTTATGGTCGGTTGTTGTGATCAGGGACTTTGTTGTTATGATCAGGGGACTTTGTTATACTCGATCAGGGGACTTTGTTATACTAGATCAGGGGACTTTGTTATACTAGATCAGGGGACTTTGTTATACTAGATCAGGGGATGTTGTTATACTCGATCAGGGGACTTTGTTATACTAGATCAGGGGACTTTGTTATACTAGATCAGGGGATGTTGTTATACTAGATCAGGGGACTTTGTTATACTCGATCAGGGGACGTTGTTATACTAGATTAGGGGACTTTGTTATACTCGATCAGGGGACTTTGTTATACTCGTTCATGGGTTTTTATTATACTAGATCAGGGGACTTTGTTATACTCGATCAGGGGACTTTGTTATATTAGATTAGGGGACTTTGTTATACTCGATCAGGGGACTTTGTTATACTAGATCAGGGGTTTTTATTATACTAGATCAGGGGACTTTGTTATACTCGTTCAGGGGTTTTTATTATACTAGATCAGGGGACTTTGTTATATTAGATTAGGGGACTTTGTTATACTCGATCAGGGGACTTTGTTATACTAGATCAGGGGTTTTTATTATACTAGATCAGGGGACTTTGTTATACTCGATTAGGGGACTTTGTTATACTCGATCAGGGGACTTTATTATACTCGATCAGGGGACTTTGTTATACTCGATTAGGGGACTTTGTTATATTAGATTAGGGGACTTTGTTATACTCGATCAGGGGACTTTGTTATACTCGATCAGGGGACTTTGTTATACTCGTTCAGGGGTTTTTATTATACTAGATCAGGGGACTTTGTTATATTAGATTAGGGGACTTTGTTATACTCGATCAGGGGACTTTGTTATACTAGATCAGGGTTTTTTATTATACTAGATCAGGGGACTTTGTTATACTCGATTAGGGGACTTTGTTATACTCGATCAGGGGACTATATTATACTAGATCAGGGGACTTTGATATACTAGATCAGGGGACTTTGTTATACTAGATCAGGGGACGTTGTTATACTAGATCAGGGGACTTTGTTATACTAGATCAGGGGACTTTGTTATACTAGATCAGGGGACTTTGTTATACTAGATCAGGGGACTTTGTTATACTAGATCAGGGGACTTTGTTATACTAGATCAGGGGACTTTGTTATACTAGATCAGGGGACTTTGTTATACTCGATCAGGGGACTTTGTTATACTTGATCGGGGGACTTTGTTATACTATATCAGGGGACTTTGTTATACTCGATCAGGGGACTTTGTTATACTAGATCGGGGGACTTTGTTATACTAGATCAGGGGACTTTGTTATACTTGATCGGGGGACTTTGTTATACTAGATCAGGGGACTTTGTTATACTCGATCAGGGGACTTTGTTATACTCGATCGGGGGACTTTGTTATACTAGATCGGGGGACTTTGTTATACTAGATCAGGGGACTTTGTTATACTTGATCGGGGGACTATGTTATACTAGATCAGGGGACTTTGTTATACTCGATCAGGGGACTTTGTTATACTAGATTAGGGTACTTTGTTATACTCGATCAGGGGACTTTGTTATACTAGATCAGGGGACTTTGTTATACTAGATCAGGGGACTTTGTTATACTAGATCAGGGGACTTTGTGATACTAGATCAGGATGTTGTTATATACTAGATCAGGGGACTTTGTTATTCTCGATCAGGGACTTTGTTATATACTAGATCGAGGACTTTGTTATACTAGATCAGGGGACTTTGTTATACTAGATCAGGAGATGTTGTATACTCGATCAGGGGACTTTGTTGCCCATACTAGATCAGGGGACTTTGTTATACTAGATCAGGGGATATTTGGCATACTGATCAAGGGACTTTGTTTATACTCGATCAGGAGTTGTTGTTATACTGATTGAGAACTTTGTTTATACTCGATCAGGGGACTTTGTTATATATGCGTTCGTAGGTTTTATTATACTACTAGATCAGGGGACTTTGTTATACTCGATCAGGGGACTTTGTTATATTAGATTAGGGGACTTTGTTATACTCGATTAGGGGCCTTTGTTATATTAGATCAGGGGACTTTGTTATACTCGTTCAGGGGTTTTTATTATACTAGATCAGGGGACTTTGTTATACTCGATTAGGGGACTTTGTTATATTAGATTAGGGGACTTTGTTATGCTCGATCAGGGGACTTTGTTATACTAGATCAGGGTTTTTTATTATACTAGATCAGGGGACTTTGTTATACTCGTTCAGGGGTTTTTATTATACTAGATCAGGGGACTTTGTTATATTAGATTAGGGGACTTTGTTATACTCGATCAGGGGACTTTGTTATACTAGATCAGGGGTTGTTATTATACTAGATCAGGGGACTTTGTTATACTCGATTATGGGACTTTGTTATACTCGATCAGGGGACTTTATTATACTCGATCAGGGGACTTTGTTATACTCGATTAGGGGACTTTGTTATATTAGATTAGGGGACTTTGTTATACTCGATTAGGGGACTTTGTTATACTCGATCAGGGGACTTTGTTATACTCGATCAGGGGACTTTGTTATACTCGTTCAGGGTTTTTTATTATACTAGATCAGGGGACTTTGTTATATTAGATTAGGGGACTTTGTTATACTCGATCAGGGGACTTTGTTATACTAGATCAGGGGTTTTTATTATACTAGATCAGGGGACTTTGTTATACTCGATTAGGGGACTTTGTTATACTCTATCAGGGGACTTTATTATACTCGATCAGGGGACTTTGTTATACTAGATCGGGGGACTTTGTTATACTAGATCAGGGGACTTTGTTATACTTGATCGGGGGACTTTGTTATACTAGATCAGGGGACTTTGTTATACTCGATCAGGGGACTATGTTATACTAGATCGGGGGACTTTGTTATACTAGATCAGGGGACTTTGTTATACTTGATAGGGGGACTTTGTTATACTAGATCAGGGGACTTTGTTATACTAGATCAGGGGACTTTGTTATACTAGATTAGGGTACTTTGTTATACTCGATCAGGGGACTTTGTTATACTGGAATTAGGGTACTGTTATATACTCGATCAGGACTTTGTTATACTAGATCAGGGGACTTTTTATACTAGATGGGACTTTGTTATAGATGGGGACTTTGTTATACTAGATCAGGGGACTTTGTTATACTAGATCAGGGGACTTTGTTATACTAGATCGGGGGACTTTGTTATACTAGATCAGGGGACTTTGTTATACTTGATCGGGGGACTTTGTTATACTAGATCAGGGGACTTTGTTATACTTGATCGGGGGACTTTGTTATACTAGATCAGGGGACTTTGTTATACTCGATCAGGGGACTTTGTTATACTAGATTAGGGTACTTTGTTGCCACTTCGATCAGGGGACTTTGTTATATAGATCAGGGACTTTGTTATACTAGATCAGGGGACTTTGTTATACTAGATCGGGGGACTTTGTTATACTTGATCGGGGGACTTTCATTTATACTAGATTAGGGGACTTTATTATACTAGATCAGGGGACTTTGTTATACTTGATCGGGGGACTTTGTTATACTAGATTAGGGGACTTTGTTATGCTCGATCAGGGGACTTTGTTATACTCGATCAGGGGACTTTGTTATACTCGTTCAGGGTTTTTTATTATACTAGATCAGGGGACTTTGTTATATTAGATTAGGGGACTTTGTTATACTCGATCAGGGGACTTTGTTATACTAGATCAGGGGTTTTTATTATACTAGATCAGGGGACTTTGTTATATTAGATTAGGGGACTTTGTTATACTCGATCAGGGGACTTTGTTATACTAGATCAGGGGACTTTGTTATACTAGATCAGGGGACTTTGTTATACTCGATCAGGGGACTTTGTTATACTAGATCAGGGGACTTTGTTATACTAGATCAGGGGACTTTCTTATACTAGATCGGGGGACTTTGTTATACTAGATCAGGGGACTTTGTTATACTAGATCAGGGGACTTTGTTATACTAGATCAGGGGACTTTGATATACTAGATCAGGGGACTTTGTTATACTAGATCAGGGGACTTTGTTATACTAGATTAGGGGACTTTGTTATACTAGATCAGGGGACTTTGTTATACTAGATCATGGGACTTTGTTATACTAGATCAGGGGACTTTGTTATACTAGATCAGGGGACTTTGTTATACTCAATTAGGGGACTTTGTTATACTAGATCAGGGGACTTTGTTATACTAGATCAGGGGACTTTGTTATACTAGATCAGGGGACTTTGTTATACTAGATCAGGGGACTTTGTTATATTAGATTAGGGGACTTTGTTATACTCAATGAGGGGACTTTGTTATACTAGATCAGGGGACTTTGCTATGCTCAATCAGGGGACTTTGTTATACTAGATCAGGGGACTTTGTTATACTAGATCAGGGGACTTTGTTATACTGGATCAGGGGACTTTGTTATACTAGATCAGGGGACTTTGTTATACTAGATCAGGGGACTTTGTTATACTAGATCAGGGGACTTTGTTATACTTGATCAGGGGACTTTGTTATACTAGATCAGGGGACTTTGTTATATTAGATTAGGGGACTTTGTTATACTTGATCAGGGGACTTTGTTATACTGGATCAGGGGACTTTGTTATACTAGATCGGGGGACTTTGTTATACTTGATCGGGGGACTTTGTTATACTAGATCGGGGGACTTTGTTATACTTGATCAGGGGACTTTGTTATACTAGATCAGGGGACTTTGTTATACTTGATCAGGGGACTTTGTTATACTTGATCAGGGGACTTTGTTATACTAGATCAGGGGACTTTGTTATACTAGATCAGGGACTTTGTTATACTAGATCAGGGGACTTTGTTATACTAGATCAGGGGATTTGTTATACTAGATCAGGGGACTTTGTTATACTCGATCAGGGGACTTTGTTATACTAGATCAGGGGACTTTGTTATACTAGATCAGGGGACTTTGTTATACTAGATCAGGGGATGTTGTTATACTCGATCAGGGGACTTTGTTATACTAGATCAGGGGACTTTGTTATACTAGATCAGGGGATGTTGTTATACTAGATCAGGGGACTTTGTTATACTCGATCAGGGGACGTTGTTATGCTAGATTAGGGGACTTTGTTATACTCGATCAGGGGACTTTGTTATACTCGTTCATGGGTTTTTATTATACTAGATCAGGGGACTTTGTTATACTCGATCAGGAGACTTTGTTATATTAGATTAGGGGACTTTGTTATACTCGATTAGGGG
>NW_024721916.1:0-18566 GCF_018991925.1 Homarus americanus | reverse complement strand
GTGGGTTGGATCTTGTGGCCCAGTAGTCCGGCTAGGCCCTCCGCGAAGGTTGTCAGTACTTTGGCTAGGTCTGATACGTGTATCATTCCTTCTGGTGCCTTGGTGTGTGCTTCTTTTGTCTTTCTCGTGGTTGTCGTTGTCTGCTGCTTGGGTGGCTGAGGTGTGGCCGTAGTGAGGCCAGGAAACTGGGCTGCACGTTGGGTGTTGACTGGCTGAGGAGGTTGTCTTTGTTGTTTTGGCCTTTGGGTTCCCCACACGAAGGTACTTGGTGGGGCTGGTGTGTAGGCGGTGGGGGCCGGTCTTGCTGCTGGTCGGTTTGCCTGGACCCTCTTTGTTCTCTCTGAGCATCCAGGATTCCAGGCGTGGTGTTTGCCCCCGCAGTTGGCACACTTGGGGGCAATTTTTTCCCCATTTTTCAACTTGGTGAGGCAGGAGTGTGTGCCGTGCTTCTGTGCGCAGACTGCGCAGATTTTCTTGTACGTGCACCTTGTCTGATGGTGCCCGTATTTCTGGCATCTGAAGCACCGCAGGGGCTCTGGGACGAAGGGCCTCACTTCGTAGATCCCCCAGGTTTTGAGGTCTATGGTGCTGGGGGGTGAACCGTAGTGCGTTATGAGCACTTGTTTTGTGGTGGCCGTCTTGTCGGACGGGGGAGAGCATCTCTCGGCTTTTAGGATCTTCGGGTGGTTCTCCAGGGGTTCGAGAGGTAGTTCCTTTGGGTACCGGAGGACTACCGACTTCATCAGTTTCTGGGCGGGGTCCAGCTTTGTTGATGCAACGGTGGTGGTGTTTTGCAGGTAAGTGTCGAGGGTGGTGGCGGAGTCCTTGTCTTTGGGGTGAATAATCATCTCCCCCTTTAGGTTGGGCCGCACTGAGAATTTGGCCAGTGGATTTAGCTTTTCCATCTCTGTGACGGCGGCATATGTTGTTTTTGCGTCCGTTTTCGTGATCCGGAATTTTGGCAGTGTCGTTGGAGGAGAGCTGGTGGTGGTGATGGGTGCCTTTGGGGCTGCTTGACGGCATTCGTTTCCCGAAAAAGCACGTCGGCGTTTTTTGTTTTCTACCTTCGTCCAGTGGTCCTCAGTGGCGGTAGCAGTGGTGGTGGAGTTGTTGGAGGTGGTGGCACTGTTCCTACTTTTCAGGGCTTCATTGAAGGCGCGTAACTGGTCTGCTTTCTCTGTGCGAAGCCTGTCGTGGTTCGGGTCGTCAGGTTGGCGGTTCAGGCGGGGATCGCGGTTAGGAGGGCGTACGCGCTCCATAACCGGGTTTATTTATTTTTTTTTTTTTTAGATCCTACCTATTCCGGTTGAGTAAATAGCAGAGGAATTACAGCACTCCCCACTAGCTGGTGGTCGTAGAGTGGTTCCTGAGCTTCTCTCCCGGAGCCCCGATTGGGGAAGCCTACTTCCTAGTGTATGTGACTGCTCACTTATAGACGTGAGCTAAGTGTGCCTATTTGGGAAGGATAAGGATTGCTACCCTCTTTCCAGGTGGACCCGCACGATCACGGTTTTCCTCGAAAGACTCGGCTGGGGAGGGTTTTGCTTCGACCCCCTTTCGTGTTCACAATCTCCTGGGAGGGAGGTGAACAGTTACAGGGGGGACCGCAGGACGAATACACTTTTGAGGGTGCAGGTCCCTAGGCCAGAGCGAAAAAGGAAAAATAGTAGTAGAAGGAAAAGAGCTCAAACCACGCCTGGAATATCGCACTATAACTGCTCTCCAGCTGGAGTGTGGGTCACTCACACCACCAGTGGGGAGGGCAAGCTAATGCTCGATAAACCGAGAACGCTCGCGAGTTGTTTTGATCGATGACAGTCGTGGGTGGTCCGGTCCGAGAAGATGGCCAACAATGGCACAAGGGAGAGGGCGGTCTTCACAGTTCCGGGTCCAGCAGGAGGTCTTGTTGAGAGGTCTTCTTAGTTCAGGAGCGGTGTGAGATTTTGGGATTGAATCCTGGTGGGGTGAGGTGTTGAATTTATGTAGAAGTCCGCGTGCTTTATTGGGCTAATGAAATATATATGGATCCTCGAGTTTCCAAGCTGGATTTGGTAAAACGTTGCTCTGATCACGTAAGCGGAACGGGTGGTCCCCTATAATGGTTCACGGCGCCATAAGCTCGTTGAATAGGCTTTGTGTGAAATATAACAGAGTTTAGGACTGCTTTTAGTGTCCTGGTGGTCCACAGGTAGCATTCCCTAGTCACAATTATAAGATCGTGGCTTCAAATCCTGGTGGGGTGAGGCGTTGATTATATGTAGATGTCTGCGTGCTTTATTGGGCTAATGAAATATATATGGATCCTCGGGTTTCGAAGCCGCATTTGGTTAAACGTTTCTCTGATCACCTAAGCAGCAGGGGTAGTCCCCATTAGAGGTTCACGGCGCCATAACGTCGTTCAACAGGCTTTGTGTGAAATATCACAGAGTCTACGACTGCTTTTAGTGTCCTGGTGGCCTAGAGGTAGCGTTCCTCGGCCACAATTATAAGATCGTGGGTTCGAATCCTGGTGGGGTGAGGTGTTAATTATATGTAGAAATCTGCGTGCTTTATTAGGGTAATGAAAAATATATCGATCCTCGTGTTTCGAAGCCGAATTTGGTAAAACGTTGCTCTGATCACCTAAGCGGCACGGGTGGTCCCCATTAGAGGTTCACGGCGCCATAAGCTCATTGAACAGGCTTTGTGTGAAATATAACAGAGTCTAGCGCTGCTTTTAGTGTCCTGGTGGCCCAGAGGTAGCGTTCCCCAGTCACAATTATAAGATCGTGGGTTCGAATCCTGGTGGGGTGAGGTGTTGATTATATGTAGAAGTGTGCGTGCTTTATTGGGCTAATAAAATAGATATGGATCCTCGTGTTTCGAAGCCGGATTTGGTAAAACGTTACTCTGAACACCTAAGCGGCACGGGTGGTCCCATTAGAGGTTCACGGCGCCATAAGCTCATTCAACAGGCTTTGTGTGAAATATGGCAGAGTCTAGGACTGCTTTTAGTGTCCTGGTGGTCCAGAGGTAGCGTTTCCCGGTCACAATTATAAGATCGTGGGTTCAAATCCTGGTGGGGTGAGGTGTTGATTATATGTAGAAGTCCGCATGCTTTATTGGGCTAATGAAATAGATATGGATCCTCGTGTTTCGAAGCCGGATTTGGTAAAACGTTGCTCTGATCACCTAAGCGGCACAGATGGTCCCCATTAGAGGTTGACAGCGTCATAAGCTCGTTGAACAGGCTTTGTGTGAAATATAGGAGAGTCTAGGACTGCTTTTATTGTCCTGGTGACCAGAGGTAGCATACCCCGGTCACACTTATAAGATCGTGGGTTTGAATCCTGGTGGGTTGAGGTGTTGATTATATGTAGAAGTCCGAGTGCTTTATTGGGCTAATGAAATATATATAGATCCTCGTGTTTCCAAGCCGGATTTGGTAAAACGTTGCTCTGATCACCTAAGCGTCACGGGATGTCCCCATTAGAGGTTCATGGCGCCATAAGGTCGTTGAACAGGTTTTGTGTGAAATATAGTAGAGTCTAGGACTGCTTTTATTGTCCTGGTTGCCCAGAGGTAGCGTTCGACCGTCACAATTATAAGATCGTGGGTTCAAATCCTGGTGGGGTGAGGTGTTGATTATATGTAGAAGTCTGGGTGCTTTATTGGGGTAATGAAATATATATGGATCCTCGTGTTTTGAAGCCCCATTTGGTAAAACGTTGCTCTGATCACCTAAGGGGCACGGTTGGTCCCCTATAGTGGTTCACAGCCTCATAAGCTCGTTGAACAGGCTTTGTGTGAAATAAAACAGAGTCTAGGACTGCTTTTAGTGTCCTGGTGGTCCACAGGTAGCATTCCCTGGTCACACTTATAAGATTTTGGGTTTGAATCCTGGTGGGGTGAGGTGTTGATTTTATGTAGAAGTCCGCATGCTTTATTGGGCTAAAGAAATATATTTGGATCCTCGTGTTTCGTAGCCGGATTTGGTAAAACGTTGCTCTGGTCCCCAAGCGGCACGTGTGGTCCCCATTAGAGGTTCACGGCGCAATAAGCTCGTTGAACAGGCTTTGTGTGAAATAAAACAGAGTCTAGGACTGCTTTTAGTGTCCTGGTGGTCCACAGGTAGCATTCCTTGGTCACAATTATAAGATTTTGGGTTTGAATCCTGGTGAGGTAAGGTGTTGATTTTATGTAGAAGTCCGCGTGCTTTATTGGGCTAATGAAATATATATGGATCCTCGAGTTTCCAAGCCAGATTTGGTAAAACGTTGCTCTAATCACCTAAGCTTCACGGGTGGTCCCCATTAGAGGCTCATGGCGCCATATGGTCGTTGAACAGGCTTTTTGTGAAATATAGTAGAGTCTAGGACTGCTTTTATTGTCCTGGTGGCCGAGAGGTAGCATACCCCGGTCACAATTATAAGATCGTGGGTTTGAATCCTGGTGGGGTGAGGTGTTGATTATATGTAGAAGTCCGAGTGCTTTATTGGGTTAATGAAATATATATGGATCCTCGTGTTTCCAAGCCGTATTTGGTAAAACGTTGCTCTTATCACCTAAGCGGCACGGGTGGTCCCCTATAGTGGTTCATGGGGCCATAAGGTCGTTGAACAGGCTTTATGTGATATATATCAGAGTCTAGGCCTGCTTATAGTGTCCTGGTGGTCCATAGGTAGCGTTCCTCGGTCACAATTATAAGATCGCGGGTTCGAATCCTGGTGGGGTGAGGTGTTGATAATATGTAGAATCCGCGTGCTTTATTTGGCTAATGAAACATATATGGATCCTCGTGTTTCGAAGCCGGATTTGGTAAAAAGTTGCTCTGATCACCTAAGCGGCACTGATGGTCGCCATTAGAGGTTCACAGCGTCATAAGCTCATTGAACAGGCTTTGTGTGAAATATAGCAGAGTCTAGAACTGCTTTTAGTGTCCTGGTGACCCAGAGGTAGCGTTCCCCGGTCACAATTAGAAGATCGTGGGTTCGAACCCTGGTGGGGTGAGGTGTTGATTATATGAAGAAGTCCGCGTGCTTTATTAGGCTAATGAAATATATATGGATCCTCGTGTTTCGAAGCCGCATTTGGTAAAACGTTGCTCTGATCACCTAAGCGGCACGGGTGGTCCCCTCTAGTGGTTCACAGCGCCATAAGCTCGTTGAACAGGCTTTGTGTGAAATATAGCAGAGTCTAGGACTGCTTTTTTGTCCTGGTGGCCCAGAGTTTTGCGTTCCCCGGTCACAATTATAAGATTTTGGGTTTGAATCCTGGTGGGGTGAGGTGGTGATTTTATGTAGAAGTCCGCTTGCTTTAGTGGGCTAAAGAAATATATTTGGATCCTAGTGTTTCGTAGCCGGATTTGGTAAAACGTTGCTCTGGTCACCAAGCGGCACGTGTGGTCCCCATTAGAGGTTCACGGCGCCATTAGCTCGTTGAACAGGCTTTGTGTGAAATATAGTAGAGTCTAGGACTGCTTTTATTGTCCTGGTGGCCGAGAGGTAGCATACCCCGGTCACAATTATAAGATCGTGGGTTTGAATCCTGGTGGGGTGAGGTGTTGATTATATGTAGAAGTCCGGGTGCTTTATTGGGTTAATGAAATATATATGGATCCTCGTGTTTCCAAGCCGTATTTGGTAAAACGTTGCTCTTATCACCTAAGCGGCACGGGTGGTCCCCTATAGTGGTTCACGGGGCCATAAGCTCGTTGAACAGGCTTTATGTGATATATATCAGAGTCTAGGACTGCTTATAGTGTCCTGGTGGTCCATAGGTAGCGTTCCTCCGTCACAATTATAAGATCGTGGGTTCGAATCCTGGTGGGGTGAGGTGTTGATTATATGTGGAATCCGCGTGCTTTATTTGGCTAATGAAACATATATGGATCCTCGTGTTTCGAAGCCGGATTTGGTAAAACGTTGCTCTGATCACCTAAGCGGCACGGATGGTCGCCATTAGAGGTTCACAGCATCATAAGCTCATTGAACAGGCTTTGTGTGAAATATAGCAGAGTCTAGAACTGCTTTTAGTTTCCTGGTGGCCCAGAGGTAGCGTTCCCCGGTCACAATTAGAAGATCGTGGGTTCGAACCGTGGTGGGGTGAGGTGTTGATTATATGAAGAAGTCCGCGTTGCTTTATTGGGCTAATGAAATATATATGGATCCTCCTGTTTCGAAGCCGCATTTGGTAAAACGTTGCTCTGATCACCTAAGCGGCACGGGTGGTCCCCTATAGTGGTTCACAGCGCCATAAGCTCGTTGAACAGGCTTTGTGTTAAATATAGCAGAGTCTAGGACTGCTTTTTTTGTCCTGGTGGCCCAGAGATTTGCGTTTCCCGGTCACAATTATAAGATTTTGGGTTTGAATCCTGGTGGGGTGAGGTGGTGATTTTATGTAGAAGTCCGCTTGCTTTATTGGGCTAAAGAAATATATTTGGATCCTAGTGTTTCGTAGCCGGATTTGGTAAAACGTTGCTCTGGTCACCAAGCGGCACGTGTGGTCCCCATTAGAGGTTCACGGCGCCATTAGCTCGTTGAACAGGCTTTGTGTGAAATATACCAAAGTCTATGACTGCTTTTATTGCCCTGGTGGCCCAGAGGTAGCGTTCCCCGGTCACAATTATAAGATCGTGGGTTCACATCCTGGTGGGGTGAGGTGTTGATTGTATGTAGAAGTCCGCGTGCTTTATTGGGCTAATGAAATATATATGGATCCTCGAGTTTCGAAGCCGCATTTGGTAAAACGTTGCTCTGATCACCTAAGTGGTACGGGTGGTCCCCATTAGAGGTTCACGTCGCCATAAGCTAATTGAACAGGCTTTGTGTGAAATGTAGCAGAGTATAGGACTGCTTTTATTGTCCTAGTGGCCCAGAGGTAGCGTTCCCGGGTCACAATTATAAGATCGTGGGTTCAAATCCTGGTGGGGTGAGGTGTTGATTATATGTAGAAGTCCGCGTGCTTTATTGGGCTAATGAAATATATATGGATCCTGGCGTTTCCAAGCCGGATTTGGTAAAACGTTGCTCTTATCACCTAAGCGGCACTGGTGGTCCCCTATAGTGGTTCACGGTGCCATAAGCTAATTGGACAGGCTTTGTGTGAATTATAACAGAGTCTAGGACTGCTTATAGTGTCCTGGTAGCCCATAGGTTGCGTTCCTCGGTCACAATTATAAAATCGTGGGTTCGAATCCTGGTGGGGTGAGGTGTTGATTATATGTAGAAGTACACATGCTTTATTGGGCTCATTAAATATATATGGATCCTCGTGTTTCGAAGCCGGATTTTGTAAAACGTTGCTCTGATCACCTAAGCGGCACAGATGGTCCCCATTAGAGGTTCACAGCGTCATAAGCTCGTTGAACAGGCTTTGTGTGAAATATAGCAGAGTCTAGGACTGCTTTTATTGTCCTGGTGGCCCAGAGGTTGCGTTCCCCGGTCACAATTAGAAGATCGTGGGTTCGAATCCTGGTGGGGTGAAGTGTTGATTATATGTAGAAGTCCGCGTGATTTATTGGGCTAATGAAATATATATGGATCCTCGTGTTTCGAAGCCGGATTTGGGAAAACGTTGCTCCGATCACCTAAGCGGCAGGGATGGTCCCCATTAGAGGTTCATGGCGCCATAAGGTCGTTGAACATGCTTTGTCAAATATAGTAGAGTCTAGGACTGCTTTTATTGTCCTGGTGGCCCAGAGGTAGCATACCCCGGTTACAATTATAAGATCGTGGGTTTGAATCCTGGTGGGGTGAGGTGTTGATTATATGTAGAAGCCCGAGTGCTTTATTGGGCTAATGAAATATATATGGATCCTCGTGTTTCCAAGCCGGATTTGGTAAGACGTTGCTCTAATCACCTAAGCGGCACAGATGGTCCCCATTAGAGGTTTACAGCATCATAAGCTCGTTGAACAGGCTTTGTGTGAAATATAGCAGGGTCTAGGACTGCTTTTATTGTCCTGGTGGCCCAGAGGTAGCATACCCCGGTCACAATTATAAGATCGTGGGTTCGAATCCTGGTGGGGTGAGGTGTTGATTATATGTAGAAGTCCGCGTGCTTTATTGGGCTAATGAAATATATATGGATCCTCGTGTTTCGAAGACGGATTTGGTAAAACGTTGCTCTTATCACCTAAGCGGCACTGGTGTCCCCAGTAGAGGTTCACGGCGCCATAAGCTAGTTGAACAGGCTTTGCGTGAAATATAACAGAGTCTAGGACTGCTTTTAGTGTCCTGGTGGTCCACAGGTAGCATTCCCTGGTCACAATTATAAGATTTTGGGTTTGACTCCTGGTGAGGTGAGGTGTTGATTATATGTAGAAATCTGCATGCTTTATTGGGCTAATGAAATATATATGGATACTCGCTTTTCGAAGCCGAATTTGGTAAAACGTTGCTCTGATCACCTAAGCGGAACGGGTGGTCCCCATTAGAGGTTCACGGCACCATAAGCTCATTGAACAGGCTTTTTGTGAAATATAACAGAGTTCAGGACTGCTTTTTGTGTCCTGGTGGCCCAGAGGTAGCGTTCCCCGGTCACAATTATAAGATCGTTGGTTCGAATCCTGGTGGGGTGAGGTGTTGATTATATGTAGAAATGTGCGTGCTCTATTGGGCTAATGAAATAGATATGGATCCTCGTGTTTCGAAGCCGGATTTAGTAAAACGTTACTCTGAACACCTAAGCGGCACTGGGGTCCTCATTAGAGGTTCACGGCGCCATAAGCTCGTTGAACAGGCTTTGTGTGAAATATAACAGAGTCTAGGACTGCTTTTAGTGTCCTGGTGGTCCACAGGTAGCATTCCCTGGTCACAATTATAAGATTTTGGGTTTGAATCCTGGTGGGGTGAAGTGGTGATTTTATGTAGAAGTCCGCGTGCTTTATTGGGCTAAATAAATGTATTTGGATCCTAGTGTTTCGTAGCCGGATTTGGTAAAACGTTGCTCTGGTCACCAAGCGGCACGTGTGGTCCCCATTAGAGGTTCACGGCGCCATTAGCTCGTTGAACAGGCTTTGTGTGAAATAATACAGAGTCTAGGACTGCTTTTAGTGTCCTGGTGGTCCACAGGTAGCATTCCCTAGTCACAATTATAAGATTTTGGGATTGAATCCTGGTGGGGTGAGGTGTTGATTTTATGTAGAAGTCCGCGTGCTTTATTGGGCTAATGAAATATATATGGATCCTCGTGTTTCCAAGCTTGATTTGGTATAACCTTGCTCTTATCACCTAAATGGCACTGGTGGTCCCCAGTAGAGGTTCACGGCGCCATAAGCTCGTTGAACAGGCTTTGTGTGAAATATAACAGAGTTTAGGACTGCTTTTAGTCTCCTGGTGGCCCAGAGGTAGCGTTCCCCGGTCACAATTATAAGATCGTGGGTTTGAATCCTGGTGGGGTGCGGTGTTGATTATATGTAGAAGATTGCGTGCTTTATTGGGCTAATGATATATATATGGATACTCGTGTTTCGAAGCCGGATTTGGTAAAACGCTGCTCTGAACACCTAAGCGGCACTGGTGGTCCCCAGAAGAGGTTCACGGCGCCATAAGCTCGTTGAACAGGCTTTGCGTGAAATATAACTGAGTCTAGGACTGCTTTTAGTGTCCTGGTGGTCCACAGGTAGCATTCCCTGGTCACAATTATAAGATTTTGGGTTTGAATTCTGGTGGGGTGAGGTGTTGATTTTATGTAGAAGTCTGCGTACGGTATTGGGCTAAAGAAATATATTTGGATCCTCGTGTTTCGTAGCCGCATTTGGTTAAACGTTACTCTGATCACCTAAGCGGCACGGGTGGTCCCCATTAGAGGTTCATAGCGCCATAAGGTCGTTGAACAGGCTTTTTGTGAAATATAGTAGAGTCTAGGACTGCTTTTATTGTCCTGGTGGCCCAGAGGTAGCATACCCCGGTCACAATTATAAGATCGTGAGTCTGAATCCTGGTGGGGTGAGGTGTTGATTATATGTAGAAGTCCGAGTGCTTTATTGGGCTAATGAAATATATATGTATCCTCGTGTTTCCAAGCCGGATTTGGTAAAACGTTGCTCTGATCACCTAAGCGGCACGGGTGGTCCCCATTAGAGGTTCATGGCGCCATGAGGTCGTTGAACAGGCTTTGTGTGAAATATAGTAGCGTCTAGGACTGCTTTTATTGTCCTGGTTGCCCAGAGGTAGCGTTCCCTGGTCACAATTATAAGATCGTGGGTTCAAATCCTGGTGGGGTGAGGTGTTGATTATATGTAGAAGTCCGCGTGCTTTATTGAGCTAATGAATAATATATGGATCCTCGTGTTTTGAAGTCGCATTTGGTAAAACTTTGCTCTGATCACCTAAGGGGCACGGGTGGTCCCATATAGTGGTTCACAGCCCCATAAGCTCGTTTAACAGGCTTTGTGTGAAATATAACAGTCTAGGACGGCTTTTAGTGACCTGGTGGTCCACAGGTAGCATTCCCTGGTCACAATTATAAGATTTTGGTTTTGAATCCTGGTGGGTTGAGGTGTTGATTTTATGTAGAAGTCCGCATGCTTTATTGGGCTAAAGAAATATATTTGGATCCTCGTGTTTCGTAGCCGGATTTGGTAAAACGTTGCTCTGGTCCCCAAGCGGCACGTGTTGTCCCCATTAGAGGTTCACGGCGCAATAAGCTCGTTGAACAGGCATTGTGAAATAAAACAGAGTCTAGGACTGCTTTTAGTGTCCTGGTGGTCCACATGTAGCATTCCCTGGTCACAATTATAAGATTTTGGGTTTGAATCCTGGTGGGGTGAGGTGTTGATTTTATGTAGAAGTCCGCGTGCTTTATTGGGCTAATGATATATATATGGATCCTCGAGTTTCCAAGCCAGATTTGGTAAAACGTTGCTCTGATCACTTAAGCGGCACGGGTGGTCCTCTATAGTGGTTCACGGCGCCATAAGCTCGTTGAACAGGCTTTGTGTGAAATATAGCAGAGTCTAGGACTGCTTTTATTGTCCTAGTGGCCCAGAGGTAGCGTTCCCCGGTCACAATTAGAAGATCGTGGGTTCGAACCCTGGTGGGGTGAGGTGTTGATTATATGAAGAAGTCCGCGTGCTTTATTGGGCTAATGAAATATATATGGATCCTCATGTTTCGAAGCCCCATTTGGTAAAACGTTGCTCTGATCACCTAAGCAGCACGGGTGGTCCCCTATAGTTGTACACAGCGCCATAAGCTCGTTGAACAGGCTTTGTGTGAAATATATTAGAGTCTAGGACTGCTTTTATTGTCCTGGTGGCCCAGAGGTAGCATACCCTGGTCACAATTATAAGATCGTGGGTTTGAATCCTGGTGGGGTGAGGTGTTGATTATATGTAGAAGTCCAAGTGCTTTATTGGGCTAATAAAATATATATGGATCCTCGTGTTTCCAAGCCGGATTTGGTAAAACGTTGCTCTGATCACCTAAGCGGCACGGGTGGTCCCCATTAGAGGTTCATGGCGCCATAAGGTCGTTGAACAGGCTTTGTGTGAAATATAGTAGAGTCTAGGACTGCTTTTATTGTCCTGGTGGCCCAGAGGTAGCATACCCCGGTCACAATTATAAGATCGTGGGTTTGAATCCTGGTGGGGTGAGGTGTTGATTATATGTAGAAGTCCGCATGCTTTATTGGGCTAATGAAAGACATATGGATCCTCGTGTTTCGAAACCGGATTTGGTAAAACGTTGCTCTGATCACCTCAGCGGCACGGGTGGTCCCCATTAGAGGTTCACGGCGCCATAAACTCGCTGAACAGGTTTGTGTGAAATATAGCAGAGTCTAGGACTGCTTTTATTGTCCTGGTGGCCCAGAGGTAGCGTTCCCCGGTCACAATTATAAGATCGTGGGTTCAAATCCTGGTGGGGTGAGGTGTTGATTATATGTAGAAGTCCGCGTGCTTTATTGGGCTAATGAAATATATATGAATCCTCCTTGTTTCGACGCCGCATTTGGAAAAACGGTGCTCTGATCACCTAAGCGGCACGGGTGGTCCCCATTAGAGGTTCACAGTGCCATAAGCTCGTTGAACACGCTTTGTGTGAAATATAGCAGAGTCTAGGACTGCTTTTATTGTCCTGGTGGCCCAGAGGTAGCGTTCCCCGGTCACAATTATAAGATCGTGTGTTCAAATCCTGGTGGGGTGAGGTGTTGATTATATGTAGAAGTCCGAGTGCTTTATTGGGCTAATAAAATATATACGGAGCCTCGTGTTTCCAAGCCGGATTTGGTAAAACGTTGCTCTGATCACCTAAGCGGCACGGGTGGTCCCCACTAGAGGTTCATGGCGCCATAAGGTCGTTGAACAGGCTTTGTGTGAAATATAGTAGAGTCTAGGACTGCTTTTATTGTCCTGGTGGCCCAGAGATAGCATATCCCGGTCACAATTATAAGGTCGTGGGTTTGAATCCTGGTGGGGTGAGGTGTTGATTATATGTAGAAGTCCGCATGCTTTATTGGGCTAATGAAATATATATGGATCCTCGTGTTTCGAAGCCGGATTTAGTAAAACGTTGCTCTGATTACCTAAGCGGCACGGGTGGTCACCATTAGAGGTTCACGGCGCCATAAGGTCGTTGAACAGGCTTTGTGTGAAATATAGCAGAGTCTAGGAATGGTTTTTTGTCCTGGTGGCCCAGAGGTAGCGTCCCCAGTTCACAATTATAAGATAGTGGGTTCAAATCCTGTTGGGGTGAGGTGTTGATTATATGTAGAAGTCCGCATGCATTATTGGGCTAATGAAATATATATGGATCCTCGTTTTTCGAAGCCGGATTTGGTAAAACGTTGCTCTGATCACCTAAGCGGCACGGGTGGTCCCCATTAAAGGTTCATGGCGCCATAAGGTCGTTGAACAGGCTTTGTGTGAAATATGGTAGAGTCTAGGACTGCTTTTATTGTCCTGGTTGCCCAGAGGTAACGTTCCCCAGTCACATTTATAAGATCGTGGGTTCAAATCCTGGTGGGGGTGAGGTGTTGATTATATGTAGAAGTCCGCATGCATTATTGGGCTAATGAAATATATATGGATCCTCGTGTTTCCAAGCCGGATTTGGTAAAACGTTGCTCTTATCACCTAAGCGGCACAGATGGTCCCCATTAGAGGTTCATGGCGCCATAAGGTCGTTGAACAGGCTTTGTGTGAAATATAGTAGAGTCTAGGACTGCTTTTAGTGTCCTGGTGGTCCACAGGTAGCATTCCCTAATCACAATTATAAGATTTTGGGATTGAATCCTGGTGGGGTGTGGTGTTGATTTTATGTAGAAGTCCGCGTGCTGTATTGGGCTAATGAAATATATATGGATCCACGTGTTTCGAGCCGGATTTGGTAAAACGTTACTCTGATCACCTAAGCGGGACGGGTGGTCCCCATTAGAGGTTCATGGCGCCATAAGGTCGTTGAACAGGCTTTGTGTGAAATATAGTAGAGTCTCGGACTTCTTTTATTGTCCTGGTGGCCCAGAGGTAGCATACACCCGGTCACAATTATAAGATCGTGGGTTTGAAACCTTTGTGGGGTGAGGTGTTGATTGTATGTAGAAGTCCGCGTGCTTTATTGGGCTAATGAAATATATATGGACCCTCGTGTTTTGAAGCCGCATTTGGTAAAACGTTGCTCTGATCACCTAAGCGGCACGGGTGGTCCCCATTAGAGGTTCACGGCGCCATAAGCTCGTTGAACAGGGTTTGTGTGAAATATAGCATAGTCTAGGACTGCTATTATTTTCCTGGTGGCCCAGAGGTAGCGTTCCCCTTCACAATTATAAGATCGTGGGTTTAAATCCTGGTGGGGTGAGGCGTTGTTTATATGCAGAAGTCTGCGTGCTTTATTGGGCTAATGAAATATATATGGATCCTCGGGTTTCAAAGCCGCATTTGGTTAAACGTTACTCTGATCACCTAAGCGGCACGGGTGGTCCCCATTAGAGGTTAATGGCGCCATAAGGTCGTTAAACAGGCTTTGTGTGAAATATAGTAGAGTCTAGGACTGCTTTTATTGTCCTGGTTGCCAGGAGGTAGCGTTCCCCGGTGACAATTATAAGATCGTGGTTTCAAATCCTGGTGGGGTGAGGTGTTGATTATATGTAGAAGTCTGGGTACTTTATTGGGCTAAGGAAATATATATGGATCCTCGTGTTTCGAGCCGGATTTGGTGAAACGTTGCTCTGATCACCTACGCGGGACGGGTGGTCCCTATTAGAGGTTCATGGCGCCATAAGGTCGTTGAACAGGCTTTGTGTGAAATATAGTAGAGTCTAGGACTGCTTTTATTGTCCTGGTTGCCCAGAGGTAGCGTTCCCCGGTCACAATTATAAGATCGTGGGTTTGAATCCTGGTTGGGTGAGGTGTTGATTATATGTAGAAGTCCGAGTGCTTTATTGGGCTAATGAAATATATATTGATCCTCGTGTTTTGAAGCCGCATTTGGTAAAAAGTTGCTCTGATCACCTAAGCGGCACGGGTGGTCCCCATTAGAGGTTCACGGCGCCATAAGCTCGTTGAACAGGCTTTGTGAAAATATAGCAGAGTCTAGGACTGCTTTTTTCTCCTGGTGGCCCAGAGGTAGCGTTCCCCGGTCACAATTATAAGATCTTGGGTTTAAATCCTGGTGGGGTGAGGTGTTGATTATATGTTGAAGTCCGCGTGCTTTATTGGGCTAATGAAATATATATGGATTCTCCTGTTTCGAAGCCGCATTTGGTAAAACGTTGCTCTGATCACCTAGGTGGCACGGGTGGTCCCCATTAGAGGTTCACGACGCCATAAGCTCGTTGAACAGGCTTTGTGTGAAATATAGCAAGAGTTCAGGACTGCTTATTGTCTCAGGCCCAGAGGTAGCGCCTCTCGGTCATAATTATAAGATCGCGTGGCTTCAAATCCTGGTGGGTGAGGCGCTGATTATATGTGTAGAAGTCGGGCGTATGCGAAGGCTAATGAATATATATGATCCTGGTTTTAAGCAGCATTTGGGCAAACGTTGCTCTGATCACCTGCCGCAACGGTAGTCCCTTATAGTGGTTTACGGCGCCATAAGCTCGCTGAACAGGCTTTGTGTGAAGTATAACAGAGTCTAGGACTGCTTATAGTGTCCTGGTGGCCCATAGGTAGCGTTCCTCGGTCACAATTATAAGATCGTGGGTTTGAATCCTAGTGGGGTGAGGTGTTGATTATATGTAGAAGTCCGCGTGCTTTATTGGGCTATTAAAATATACATGGATCCTCGTGTTTCGAAGCCGCATTCGGTAAAAGGTTGCTCTGATCACCTAAGCGGCACGGGTGGTCCCCATTAGAGGTTCACGGCGCCATAAGCTCGTTAAACAGGCTTTGTGTGAAATATAGTAGAGTCTAGGACTGCTTTTATTGTGCTGGTGTCCCAGAGGTAGCATAGCCCGGTCACAATTATAAGATCGTGGGTTTGAATCCTGGTGGGGTGAGGTGTTGATTATATGTAGAAGTCCGCGTGCTTTATTGGGCTAATGAAATATATATGGACCCTCGTGTTTTGAAGCCGCATTTGGTAAAACGTTGCGCTGATCACCTAAGTGGCCAGGGTGGTCCCCATTAGAGGTTCACGGCGCCATAAGCTCGTTGAACAGGCTTTGTGTGAAATATAGCAGAGTCTAGGACTGCTTTTTCCGGCGGCCCAGAGGTAGCGTTCCCCGGTCACAATTATAAGATCGTGGGTTAAAATCCTGGTGGGGTGAGGTGTTGATTATATGTTGAAGTCCGCGTGCTTTAATGGTGTAATGAAATATATATGGATCCTCGGGTTTCGAAGCCACATTTGGTAAAATGTTGCTCTGATCACCTAAGCGGCACGGGGGGTCCCCATTAGAGGTTCACGGCGCCATAAGCTCGTTGAACAGGCTTTGTGTGAAATATAGCAGAGTCTAGGACTGCTTTATTGTCCTGGTGGCCCAGAGGCAGCGCCTTCCCCGTCACACCATAAGATCGTGGCTTCAACCTGGTGGGTGAGGCGTTGATTATGGCGGGTGGTCTGGCGCGGCGTTATTGGGCTAATGAAATATATATGGATCCTCGGGTTTTGAAGCCGCATTTGGGTAAACGTTGCTCTGATCACCTAAGCGGCACGGGTAGTCCCCTATAGTGGTTCACGGCGCCATAAGCTCGTTGAACAGGCTTTGTGTGAAATATAGCAGTCTAGGACTGCTTTTATTGTCCTTGTGGCCCAGAGGTAGCGTTCCCCGGTGACAATTATAAGATCGTTGGTTGAAATCCTGGTGGGGTGAGGTGTTGATTATATGTAGAAGTTCGCGTGCTTTATTGGGCTAATGAAATATATATGGATCCTCGGGTTTCGAAGCCGCATTTTGTTAAACGTTGCTCTAATCACCTAAGCGGCACGGGTGGTCCCCTATAGTGGTTCACAGCGTCATATGCTCGTTAAACAGGCTTTGTGTGAAATATAGTAGAGTCTAGGACTGCTTTTATTGTCCTGGTGGCCTAGAGGTAGCGTCCCCCGGTCACAATTACAAGATCGTGGCTTCAAATCCTGGTGGGGTGAGGCGTTGATTATATGTAGAAGTCTGCGTGCTTCATTGGGCTAATGAAATATATATGGATCCTCGGGTTTTGAAGCTGCATTTGGTAAAACGTTGTTATGATCACCTAAGCGGCACGGGTGGTCCCCATTAGAGGTTCACGGCGCCATAAGCTCGTTGAACAGGCTTTGTGTGAAATATAGCAGAGTCTAGGAATGCTTTTATTGTCCTGGTGGCCCAGAGGTAGCGTTCCCCGGTCATAATTATAAGATCGTGGCTTCAAATCCTGGTGGGGTGAGGCATTGATTATATGTAGAAGTCTGCGTGCGTTATTGGGCTAATGAAATATATATGGATCCTCGGGTTTTGAAGCCGCATTTGGGTAAACATTGCTCTGATCACCTAAGCGGCACGGGTGGTCCCCTATAGTGGTTCACGGCGCCATACGCTCGTTGAACAGGCTTTGTGTGAAATATAGCAGAGTCTAGGACTGCTTTTATTGTCCTAGTGGCCCAGAGGTAGCGTTCCCCGGTCACAATTTTAAGATCGTTGGTTGAAATCCTGGTGGGGTGAGGTGTTGATTATATGTAGAAGTTCGCGTGCTTTATTGGGCTAATGAAATATATATGGATCCTCCTGTTTCGATGCCGCATTTGGTAAAACGTTGTTATGATCACCTAAGCGGCACGGGTGGTCCCCATTAGATGTTCACGGTGCCATAAGCCCGTTGAACAGGCTTTGTGGGAAATATAGCAGAGTCTAAGACTGCTTTTATTGTCCTGTTGGCCCAGAGGTAGCATGCTACCCCACAATTATAAGATTGTGGGTTTGAATCTGGTGGGGTGAGGTGTTGATTATATGTAGAAGTCCCAGTGCTTTATTGGGCCACGAAATATATATGATCCCTGTTTCTGCCGGATTTGGTAAACGCTGCTCTGACCTGGTTGCGCACGGATGGTCCCCATTAGAGGTCTGCGGCTTACAAGCTCGTTGAACAGGCTTTGTTTGAAATATAGGAGAGTATAGGACTGCTTTTATTGTCCTAGTGGCCCAGAGGTAGAGTTCCCGGTCACAATTATAAGATCGTGGATTCAAATCCTGGTGGGGTGAGGCGTTGATTATATGTAGAAGTCCGCGTGCTTTATTGGGCTAATGAAATATATATGGATCCTCGTGTTTCGAAGCTGCATTTGGTAAAACGTTGCTGTGTTCACCTAAGCGGCACGGGTGGTCCCATGAGAGGTTCACGCGCCAAGGCTCGCTGAACAGGCTTTGTGTGAAATATAGCAGAGTCTAGGACTGCTTTTACTGTCCTGGTGGACAGAGGTAGCGTTCCCCGGTCACAGTTATAAGATCGTGGCTTTAAATCCTGGTGGGGTGAGGCGTTGATTATATGTAGAAGTCCGCGTGCTTTACAGGGCTAATGAAATATATATGGATCCTCGTGTTTCCAAGCTGGATTTGGTAAAACGTTGCTCTGATCACCTAAGCGGCACGGTGGTCCCCATTAGAGGTTCATGGCGCCATAAGGTCGTTGAACAGGCTTTGTGTGAAATATAGCAGAGTCTCGGACTGCTTTAATTGTCCTGGTGGCCCAGAGGTAGCGTTCCCCGGTCACAGTTCTAAGATCGTGGCTTCAAATCCTGGTGGGGTGAGGTGTTGATTATATGTAGAAGTCCGCGTGCTTTATTGGGCTAATGAAATATATATGGATCCTCGTGTTTCGAAGCCGCATTTGGTAAAACGTCGCTCTGATCACCTAAGCGGCTCGGATGGACCCCATTAGAGGTTCGCAGCGCCATAAGCTCGTTGAACAGGCTTTTTGTGAAATATAGCAGAGTCTAGGACTGCTTTTATTGACCTGGTGGCCCAGAGGTAGCGTTCCCCGATCACAATTATAAGATTGTGGGTTTAAATCCTGGTGGGGTGAGGTGTTGATTATGTAGAAGTCCGCATGCTTTATTGGGCTAATGAAATATATATGGATCCGCGTGTTTCGAAGCCGCATTTGGTAAAACGTTGCTCTCATCACCTAAGCGGCACGGGTGGTCCCCATTAGAGGTTCACGGCGCCATAAGCTG
>NW_024721915.1:0-10090 GCF_018991925.1 Homarus americanus | reverse complement strand
CTTCATATGCACATAGATTGTCATATTTTGCATTTTCTGGCATTACAGCTCCAGTTACCAAGTTTATAAGAGCATCATTTTCCTGGGATTACAGTCACCAATAACATTGTGTAGCTTCTGTACATCAGCATATTGACAGCTGACAATAGCTGTAGAGAGCTCATGGTGTTCTGTTCTTTTGTAATCTTTATGAGTTTGATATTTTATGTAATGAACTTAATTTGAAAACCCAAATGGTAGTATATGATCTTTTATCACCTTAGACACTCTGTGCGTCATGCCTCTCAAGTGATTTTTTTCCTCTCTTACTTCTCTGGACAAATACGACCTTTATCCCATCAGAAAAATATCACCATATATTTTCTTAATCTACAGGTGCCAAGGTTTATAATGACGGATGGTGTTAAAAATTAAATCCAAATTTTTACAGAATTCACATATTGTCTTGTTGGGTTTCTGAGAGAGAATCTCTACGCCAATACGCTCTGGTATTGATAATATCGTAACATCCACCGCCCATAGTTAACCTTTTATATCCGTTTATTTGGTCCCACACTTAAGTATCAAAGAGTGTTTTCATTTTTAAGTATCTTAAGTATCTTTTTTCCCCACTCCTAAGTATCTAAGTATGATTTATTTTCATTTTTAAGTAACTAACCATATTTTTGTTTTCATTATAAAATGTGATTGATATAGACAACAGAAGTAAATATCAGCTGGAGGTCGTAATCGAAGCTGATGTGAAGTATTTTGACTCACTGTTCCCACGAACTAATTGCTTCACTGGTTTATACCGAAGAAATAAAACCGTCAACGAACCATCCGATTCAAATGTGTCTTAGGCGATACAGGGTGTTTATGCGTCACTCTGATACCAAGAATGACTTTGTGTACTGTGGTGAAGCTGAGGGTAGGACAGGGTTGGGTTGGGTTGGGATGGGTTAGGATTACGCATGTGTAGGTATATTCTGTCGCATTTTATAGGTATCTTGCGTCTTTCTCTTTATTCCTTCTTTATCATGAGTATCTGTGCCTATTAATACACCACCTCGCAGGATAGTGGAAGAGGAATGGATAGTAACGAGATAATATTCTTCTTACATATACCTTAACTTGATTACAGGTAACACCAGGTAGAAGTTACATGACTCTTAAGAGTTTTCCTCGACTTGGCTGATTCAACTGTAAGACTTGTTGTATTTATCCTTATTAAAATCCTCCACCTGTAAGACCCTCCACCTGTAAGACCCTCCACCTGTAAGAGACCCTCCACCCCAAGAGACTCCTCCACCTGTAAGACCCTCCCCTTGTAAGACTCTCCACCTGTAAGACCTCCACCTGTAAGACCCTCCACTTGTAAGACTCTCCACCTGTAAGACCTCCACCTGTAAGACTCTCCACTTGTAAGACCCTCCACCTGTAAGACCTCCACCTGTAAGACCTTCCACTTGTAAGACCTCCACCTGTAAGACCCTCCACTTGTAAGACTCTCCACCTGTAAGACCCTCCAATTGTAAGACTCTCCACTTGTAAGACCCTCCACCTGTAAGACCTCCACCTGTAAGACCTTCCACTTGTAAGACCTCCACCTGTAAGACCCTCCACTTGTAAGACTCTCCTACCCAGGTGAGACTCTCCACCTGTAAGACCTCTCCACCTGTAAGACTCCCTCCACCTCTAGGAAGACCTCCACCTGTAAGACCCTCCACCTGTAAGACCCTCCACTTGTAAGACCCTCCACCTGTAAGACCCTCCACCTGTAAGACCCTCCACTTGTAAGACCCTCCACCTGTAAGACTCTCCACTTGTAAGACCCTCCACCTGTAAGACCCTCCACTTGTAAGACTCTCCACTTGTAAGACCCTCCACCTGTAAGACCCTCCACTTGTAAGACCCTCCACTTGTAAGACCCTCCACCTGTAAGACCCTCCACTTGTAAGACTCTCCACTTGTAAAACCCTCCACTTGTAAGACTCTCCACTTGTAAAACCCTTTAAGGATTTGAAATACCTTCTCGTCTTGGCTCCACTAGTACTGTACACACCCTCTCTAGCCTTAGTTTACAGTAATGTTGAAGTATATAGTGAAGACTCACAGCTCATGGGTTAGAAAAACAAAAGATGCTTGTTTTATTTATTTATTTATTTATAGTTTATTTTAGAATCCCCGAAAGTTAGAACAAAATGGCTGACGGGACTCACAAGCGGGCGTTGTTTACAGTATGGACCAAGAATAAATAATAAATGAAAAATAAAATAAATAAATCGTAAATTGGTGCATTGTTTCTCCAGGGGTAATTATAGAAGTACAAATGTTCTCCAGCAGTGGGTAACGATCATAGTCACGTATAGAGCTTCCGACGCAGGTAGATTGATATAGATGCATTACCTGGAGTTAGTGGGTTACAGGGGCCTCTTACACGATAATATTAAAGGTGTTTTTCCTTCTGTTTGTGGCACTTGAGGTGTTTAGGTTAGGTATAATTAAAATGGTTTAGTTATAATAGTTATATTACGATAAGTTAAGTTGAATTTAGAACTTTTGATTTGCATATATCGTGTTTTAGAAGGATTTGTTAGCTAATAAGTTTAATTTGGATAAGTTTAGTTTAATTTAGATCATTTGATTTTACATGGTCGTATTATAATGACTGGGAACCATATAGAAACCTGTTAGAGAAGTAAATATTTCTACGGCAGTGAATGAGTAAGTCAATAAGTGGTGTATAGAGCTGCTGACACAAACGGTATATACTGTACATTATATGTTATCAGAGCTTTCCTGTTGTACGTAACCGCCTCCGTCAAAGTGTCTTAGTGGCTCATGTCAAGATTACCCTCTAGTTTATTTAACCTCAAGATTAACTACACTGGCACTGCCTGACCTGACCTGACCTACCCTACCCTAACCTAACTTAATCTAACCTAACTTAACTTCCCAGGTAGCGTTAGGTTAATCATTAGTTGAAATAAGCTGGGAGGGTTAATCTTCAGGTAATCTATCTTAATTAACAATTTTGGTCAGGTGAGGCCTTCCTTACCTTACTCGAGAGCAGGAGGAGGAGGACTTGCTAACGTCTACAGATCATCGACAACCAAGGCAGATATTGAATACCTTTTGTTTACCATTGTGGCTTAGGAACACATCTTAACACCATAAGACTATTCGCCTGAATACAATAATACAGTAATTGATTATTGTATTCTAATAAAATTTACGGTGTATCTTGTGAACCAGATTTATTGTTTGACCTTAGTGAATGAGAAACTGGTTGAGGTGTATTGTGGTAAACATCCTTAAGAGCAGCTCTGTGTGTTCTTACGACCTCAAAGTAACACAAAAGGTAGCCAATATCTACCCTTGGTCAGTCACTTTATGTAGATGTCAATTGTGTCATTTCTCTAGACTTAGTGCCCCCTGGAGGAGAAAGTAAATACAATGTTGATTTATTTTGGTCACAACACACGCTAGTAGATTATTTTTTCCTATTTAACTAGATAATTAACACCTTGTAGCTAACTAATTATATGACTCAAAGAAGGTAACCAATATGGCGTCGATATTGTTCACATACTCTATGATAAATAGATGTATTGTCTGTTTAATTTTAGGGAAGAATTTAATTTATAAACTTTTGAGAATCTGGATACAGGAGTTTTGTCTTTGTGTGTGTGTGTGTGGTGATGATGACGGATACTTTCCTCTGCAGTGAAAAAAATATCTTGACATTACAAAGTTTAACTGTAAGCCGAAGGAACGTTTGTAATGTGACTTATCATGTGAAATTGTAACTTGAAATTCTTTGTGAAAAAATATTTCCCTATAAAGTTTGGCAGTAAATGAAGTATTACATCAAGGTGTAACTTGTAGTTCCTTGTGGAGTAATTACCTATGTGGACGATACAGTTACTCCAGGGTGTAAGACCTAGAGTAGAAAGTCTTAAGACCTTACCTGAGGTTGAAAGACTCTTATAGTGGAACGTCTTAGGTATTGAAACTTTAATTACAGTAAATAAAATATAATCTACCTAAATATTCCATCACCTGGCGACAACTAATGATACAGGTGGTGCAATAGCTCTTTAAAATTCCTCCGTTTGATATAATAATGACCACACATGAACTTATAATGTGCAATATCTTGATAACACATTAGCTGCAACATTACACATAGTCCAGTGTATGTGTAGTGAGGGACATCTACCTAAATGAGTTACAGAATGTGGAGTTGAGGCAAAAAATGTTGGGACATGTTTGAGATCATCAGTTGAGCCAAACGTTTATACTCAATATTGTTTTAATGGTATTTTAGAGCGACCGAAAAATTTAAACAAAATGGCCGGCTAGGCTCGGGGGATCTACAAGTCCTCTTATAAAGGATCGACAATAAATGAAAACAACTCAGATTAATTTAAACACATTTCCAAGAGTATTAGATCCTGTAAAGAGAGAAAATTAATACTTGATATTTGTAGAAGCTTTTTTTTTCGTCCGTTTTCGTCTTGGTTAAAACAATTGTGGTGGTGTTACCTGTTCCAAACGGTAGACATCAAGGAAATGGATCAAGACCTTAATACTCAAAGGTACACATGATGATTTTGTTCCCAAGTCCGAGGATTTACTTTGCAAAACAGATTAACTTTAGGACACAATGATGGCGAACAAAATAACATCAACATTGCGTACAGTACATATCTTGCTTTGACTCTTAACTCTTGTAATTTTTCGTAATGTTAGTGAATGAAATTGAGATTCTGGGCATATTTTCTTGTTTTTTCTTTCTAATCAAGTGTAAAGGAAGATGTACTGTTTATTGATGGATTTGGTGATGTCTTAATAGTGTATTAGTGTGTTAATATTACACAGGTTTGGTATAGTGGTGACGGTAATGTAGTGTAGTAAGATTTTAACACATGGAGGTGAATTTGTCTTTTATGTTGAGGATTTAAGAACATAAGAACAGCTGAGGATTTAAGAACATAAAAACATAAGAAAATAAGGAGTCTGCAATAGGCCGGTTGGCCTGTGCATGACAGCTCCTGTCGAGAGTTACTACCACTCTCTATCATCCATGAATCTATCTAGCCTCCTTTTGAAACTTTCCAGAGTTCCAACACTTACTACAAAGTTGCTAAGCTTGTTCCACTCGTCCACCACCCTATTTGTGAACCAGTTTCTTCCTATCTCCCTCCTAAACCTAAATTTATCCAACTTAAATCCGTTGCTTCGAGTCCTATCCTGCTCGGATATTATAAGAACTTTATCTATATCCCCTTTATTGACTCCTTTCACCCACTTGAATACTTCTATCATATCTCCCTGCACTCTTCGTCTTTCTAGGGAATGCAAGTTAAGTTTCTTTAACCTATCCTGATATGGAAGGTTTCTAAGTCCCGGAATTATTTTTGTCATTCTTCGCTGCACCGACTCTAGTGAATTTATATCCATTCTATAATAGGGACACCAGAACTGAACCGAACTGAACATACATACATACATACATACATACATACATACTCTCACTGACCATCACCACGACCTCATCTGCAAATTTGGTAAGAAGCTTCTACGCCATCCTCGACACCGGCTCCTACTACCACCTGAGATCCCTAGTCCGAGAAGTGCTGTTCGACACCACAACCGCATCCAGCCCATGCGTGCACGAACTGGTCGCTATAAGAACAGCCCAGTCCCAACCATTGTAAAAATTATCAATAACTTGTAATAAACCAGTGTATTCACTCCCAGTAAACACTACTCCTTGCACTGTCACTATGTTGAAATGAACTGTAGTTTGAGCTTTTCCCCATCTAGTAATTATATGTCTTATTTGTGTCACTTATGTTACTTGTATATTATTTGTAATTCGAAACCCATTCCCCAAATACGTAACTGTATATTTTCAGCCTTGTGGCTGCCAAGCTCTTTCAATAAACCGTTAATTATTATTATTATTATTATTTACACATACACAGGCATACATACACATTCCCTTGACATAAAAGACATTGAATGAAACGAAGTATAAAGGATGATATTAAACAAGGCTGATCGTGTCATTGTGTAGACAGGTGAAAATGGAGACCAATTTACTTACCTGTCGAAAACACCATCTCGGGTCTTATTGATCGATGAGCGAGTATTGGATTCGTTTCTGTCCGTGTGTGAGTGAACTACATATTCTTTTAGTAACATGTTGATATATGTGGATCAAACTTGGTAAGATGGATAGATGGATAAATGCCACAGGAGGATATTTGGTTCTGGGCATGGATTACTGTAGGTCAAAGGTTAAGGTCTTATTGCAATTTTCCTGTGAGGATTTTGTATTTATTTTTTTTGTATGGTTCAGGTTTACAGATTTGTTGGGTTAATTTTTGGTATTTAAATTCGGAATAATAATAATAATAATAATCTGTAATAAAACAAAGAAAAACAAAATTAACAAAGAACACACACACACACGCGCGCAAAAACAAACAACAACAAACAAACCAAACAACGAAGAGACGAGATATACGCCAGTATTGTTCATAACGGGACAAACATACACTGAGAACACCCCCCCCCCAGCACCATCCCTGCCCAGCATGGCTCCTAGGCGCTGCTAAGATGGACAAATTTATCTCCTGACGATACAATGCCTCCTGACGATACAATACCTCCTGACGATACAATACCCCCTGACGATACAATACCTCTTGACTATACAATACCCCCTGACGATACAATACCTCCTGACGATACAATATACTACCTGACGATACAATATTCCACCTGGCCATACAATACCCCCTGACGATACAATACCTCCTGACGATACAATATACCTCCTGGCCATACAATACCTCCTGACGATACAATACCCCCTGACGATACAATACCTCCTGACGATACAATACCACCTGACGATACAATATACCACCTGACGATACAATATACCACCTGACGATGCAATATACCACCTGACGATACAATATACCCCCTGATGATACAATATACCTCCTGACGATGCAATATACCACCTGACGATACAATATACCACCTGACGATACAATATACCACCTGACGATACAATATACCACCTGACGATACAATATACCACCTGACGAAACAATATACCTCCTGACGATACAATATACCACCTGACGATACAATATACCACCTGACGATACAATATACCACCTGACGATACAATATACCACCTGACGATACTATAGCACCAGGCATGAAGAAGAACAAGATGGTTGAGTCAACAAGTTGATTGTTAACGTAATTAACAAATAGATGAACACAAATTACGAATATATACTGTATATACTATAATTGCATGGATGCTGCAGTACGGTTTAGCTTAACAGATATAATGAAAAAAAAATGCGAATAAAATATAAAACTTTTCAGGGGAACCTTTTAATGAATATAAAAACAATTGAAAGGAAATATGTCAAAAGAAGGGGGAGGAAAAACTGGTTAGCGAAGGTCTGATTGCATGTCAGGAAACATACATGATGAAACGTCATGGAAATAAAACTCTCACACAGGGAACACCACCATCAGTTAGTCGGTTAGGAAAGGTGATCGTTAAGATGGATAAAATGGCCAACATTTTGTAATGTAGGTTTAGTGGTTTACTTATTGCATAGAATAGATTGATATTCCTCTTGTAATAAACTTGGCCATGGAACTTAAAGGTGACTTTTCACTACGTTGTTCGCTACACAATCATCCTCCATCAATGCCGCCCCTATGTCCCTTGATCATAAGGCTTAAAATATATATAGTACTCAGATAATTACATACAGTCACCTCTACACATTAATACATGATTTATACACCTCCGACTTTACACAAGGTTGAGATGAAGGTAAGTGTGCACTACGTATTCACAATATAGAGCTATGTAGGCTACTTTACTGTACATCCACGAAACACATCATTAATTAAAAAATTCTGCCTCTTGTTCTTTAATTAAAAGTTACTTACTAATACAGCAATTTGGATGCAAAACTAAATACTGATAGGGAATAATTCAGACAAATTAAAACGCAGAGTTTTAATTAGAACCACAAGCGTGCAAGAGAGGCGAGCACAAGGGTAAGTATCTTGGGTCCTTTTATTCTACAAGAGTGGTCAACTACAAGCCAAAGGAGGGTAGTCAAAACTTTTATTTTTAAACGCAAAATTCTTATTAAAGTCACAAAGGTCGAAGCCAAGACACTCAGTGGTAAGAGAAGCTGATTGTTCTGAGGGACTTAGCCAACTGACAAGGATATATCTAAGACAAAAGAAAAGAAAAGTGATAAACAATAATTATTTCCATTTTTTTTGTCAACGAAAAGAAGAGACAATAAAACAAAATTTGATACGATGAAAAATCTCTAGATCCCTACACCTGCGCTTAGAACCTGTACCTATGCTGTTTGTTTCATAGGCTAATTAAGTGAACTGAAATGAAAGGTAGTTGGAGTACACCTGAAGACGACAGAAGCTTCTAAACACCGCCTCAAGTAACCCCCATCCCGGGTTCATATAATTATAGAAAACAATTTAGGTGTAGTGGCCTGAGGGGAGTTTCGTACCCATTACCCCTCTGGCAGTGTGGGTTCTAGGGAAGAGTGAGGGAGGGAGGCAAGAAGGTAGAGAGAAGAAAGAAGACATGCAAGTAGAGGGGAGAGACAGAAATGAGAGAAAAATATATCAATGACGAAGACATGGATGCTAATGGTGGAAGCATGAGAGGCTGTGTTGTGCAGGAAAACAAATGAAGGAGAAGACAATGGTTGGAGGATAAACTACATTGGGAAGAGGAAGAGAGAGAGGAAGAGGAAGACGAGGAGGAGGAGGAGGAGGTAATCGAGGTTAGAGGCTGAAGGGTATACAGTAGAGGACAAGAGGCTATGCTCGGGGCAGAGGGGCTGATAAAGAAGATAAGCACAAATTTTATGGTTGTAAGATGAGCTTTTGGTGTCGGGGTTGAGTCAGAGAAGGAAGGGGGGTGAGGGAGCATAAAGGGGGGTAGAGATGTTATGGGGAGATAACGACAAAGGGTAAGGGAGATATGGTAGGTTAACCGTTGAGTACGATGACTTAACCCTGAATACAATGACTTAACCTATTGAGTACGATGACAACCACTTGAGTACGAAAATTTAACCATGAGTACGATGACTTAACTACTTGAGTACAATGACTTGACCTATTGAGCACGATGACAACCACTTGAGTAGGATGACTTAACTACTTGAGTCCATTGACTTGACCACTTTGACTACGATGATTTAACCACATGAGTATAATGACTTAACCACATGAGGACAGTGACTTAACTACTTGAGTACGATGACTTAACCACTTGAATACGGTAATTTAACCCTGAGTACGATGACTTAACCCTGAATACGATGACTTAACAACTTGGGTACGAGAGCTTAACCCCTTTTGAATAAAATCATCTTACTCAAGGTATTTGTATTCCAGGGGTTAAGACATTGTTCACCAAAGGATTAAGTCATTGTACTCAAGGGGATAAGTCATTGTACTCAAGGGGATAAGTCATTGTACTCAAGGGGATAAGTCATTGTACTCAAGGGGATAAGTCAATTAAGTCATTGTACTCAAGGGGATAAGTCATTGTACTCAAGGGGATAAGTCATTGTACTCAAGGGGATAAGTCATTGTACTGAAAGGGGATAAATTAGCTTAAAGATGAATGCAATATATTTTTTTGTTTCAGTTTCTAATAATAAACTCTGAATTTCTGTGCCTTCATATTTTTGCATACTTATTATTCCTGATTTAGAATATTTCGTCTTTCTCTGGAAAAGTTTCGAGAAGGCTTGATTTCACCAGATTTTTGGATAAACTTTTTTATTATCATCTGCTAGGTGGAGGTCACCACTAAATATTTATAGAATGCTTGTGTATACCTGTATATCCTACAGGGGAGGAAGAAGCTATTGATACCAGTAAAATTAAGTATTCTGTTGTGCTTGAGAATTACTACATAAGGCAATAGGGATTATGCGGTAGTGATTTATTTTCATTTCGCATATAGTGAATTTAGGAATTTTTTGCACAGAATATATAT